>NC_133481.1:2054886-2238293 GCF_025370935.1 Choristoneura fumiferana
AATTAAATGTTTTAGGGATTGTTTCATACCCCTTAGATTAATTTATACTGGCCGTTTTGCGTCAGTTTGGCTTTCTTCTAAAATCTGGCATTAAAAATTACGACCGTAAAGTTAGAAATGAAGTAGAATTACTGATTACGTAAAACATACAATTATTTTAGGAAATAATGAACGTATTCGAAAATAACCAACAGACAACTTAAAAATAAAATGAAAAAATATATTTCTGTGGTGTCGTGTGAGAGTTTAGTTATTTAATTAGCACCTGACCAAAATGTGTATTTTAACATTTATTGAGGTATTAGTTAAGTATTCATTTCCGATTCTGGAAAGAGGATTGAAGCTGAACCACAATAAAAAAATAGTATTGAAAGTAAATTATACCTGAGACCGGGTTATCATAAGACTCGTACGCGTTATAAATTATAATAATTGAAGTTTTCCAGTTTAAACATTTATTTATCAATAATTGAAGGCGTAGATCCACTGTAGTGTGTAATGTGTTACTGACAGTTATAATAAGATTACAGTCATATATTGAACTTTCATACTTATCTCACATAAGTAAACAAAACTATCAAGGTATAATTAAATGTTTTGTTCATAATAATAAAATAATTATTCATAACAAAGTGATACCTACAGGATCACAAATAAAGATAAATATTTTGGTTTATATAATACAGTGTGCTAGAAAATAGGATGCGGATATTTTGAGGATCGATTATTTGCATCGTCGTTAATTGGTTTCAATTAAATTAAATAAAAAAATACAGTTAATGTTAATGCGAGGATGATTATATTTTTGGACGGAATGGTATTTTTGTATGAAGCAAAAAAATATTACCACACAATACTTAAATAATTTATGTGTATATTCTTAGGTTATTAATTACATACCCTTGAAAATATCCGCACCTTATATTTTTATTATAACATAATTGTGTTTGAGTATATAACCCGGTCTACACGTAAACTATCAATTTTATTTTAATAACTGGTGTAACCACCATGATTGTCGATAACTGCTTGCAAAAAGAATCGCATCGATACAACTAGATTTTCACACATATTAGAGCCGCGAATACTGTCCCTTATTTTACACAGTGGGCTTCTAACGTTTCTGGAGTTCGCTTATTTTTGTTATCCCAAAGTTGGACATGGTTATAACACCTCATAATTTTTCAATGGGATTTAAATCCGGTGATCTGGCAGGCCAAGGAACGACTTTAATATTATTTTTGTGTTGATCAAAACCAGTCTTGCACAATACCGACTGTGCGGGCAGTATCTTGCACGAACGTTATGCACGGCACTTGTTCTTCAGGATAGACAACTCTAACAGTGGGCAACATCATAGCTGGCGCTGCGGCGCATCTATGAGTCGTGGTCTACCCGATCTTTGACGATGCAGCAAAGATCCTTCGTCTTGATATCGTCGTACCCATGATATAACTGTTTTTATCTGTAACAATATAAATAAACATAAAATAATATAACGTAGATAAAATTTTAATGAAGAAGTTGACATGATGAACGTAAACAAATAAAAACTCACATTAACTCCAATTTCTCTAGAAGTTTCCGACATATTTTTTTCCTTCTTATATAAATTAATATTTTCACACCTTTTGAACCATTTCAATATTGCGATGAGAACTCATTTTAAAGAATAATTACGATAATAAGCAGATTCAACTTGAAAGAGACGATGAAACGATTTTGCAAGCAGCTGAAACAAGTAGCAAATTTTGTAATAAAAACTTAGCCTGGTAGTTTGAAGATCTTCAGTCTACCCTCTTTAAGTTTCGTTAAACACGCATGACTTACCGATTAATTTTAAGACGACCCGATATAGATCCGATTTTCATCGCTTTAGATAACAGTAATATGGTCAAGTGGTTTTGAACTTCGTTCTTCGTTCGTATGTCACGAGTTCAAATCCCACCAGGCGATAATATTGAGTTTGTGTTTTTGTAAATTTACTGCTAGATTTGGAGATTACTAAAGTTGACACTAATTCGCAACATGGGTCTTCGTAATAAAGAATTTCATTATCATCAGCATCCCAGCGTATAGATACACGTCCCACTGCTGGTCACAGGCCTCCCTCAGAATAAGAGGCTTTGGCAGTAGTTCCACGCGGCCCAGTGCGGATTGGGAACTTCACACACACCAAAGAATTTATCGTTGGAATATTTGAAGGACAAGAAACGATAGTAATGCGAATTCTCCTTCTCTTACGACAAGTAGGAAAGAGACAGAAAATGTCGTTACGCGATTCGCCGTATCACCCCACGGTGTCCCACCCAGGCAGAAACGTAATTAACTCAGCACTACGGCAGCGAAATATCAAATTTCTAACATGAATATAAAATATTTTTTTAAGGTCAGCGACCAGTGCCATCTAGTGAGATCTTCAAAAAACTAACTAAGTTATTAAATAAGTAAATACAGCTAATAACTTCAAACACATAGATGGCACTGTTTCTCGCGTCAGACGATTATGTTTTGAATTGTCCATCGACTTTTGCAGGCCATAGTACCTAAATGAACTAAAAACAAAATACTTTGCTCTTTCGCGACCTTATGATAGCTACTTTCACACTGAAAAAAACACACAATTAGGTACAAACCTAACTATCACCACCAATACTACGCTAAAGCGTTTCGAACTTAACCCGAGTTCATCCTCAGAGCAACACAACCGTTCACCGCATGGTGCACGGTTGTATGTTGAGAGGGCTGATTTAATTTTTGTTATTTATAACTTTAGTACCTGAAACTTGCAGACACTTGAGAGTTTACAAACAAACCTCGAACTCCAAAACTTTTAGTACTTTGAAATAAATAAATAAAATTACCTAGGTACTAAATATACAAGTACATAATATTTGTTATTATCGCATTAAAATTTTAAATTATGACACTAGTTCTAGTCTACTTTTAGTTCGATTTATTAATGATATAATAATATGAATAAATATAATGAAACACAAATTTTCACAAATTTACTATATAGGGTCTGTTTCACCATCCATTGATTATGTGATGCCGTCTCCGTCTATTCGAACAAAACAAATAGAGACGGCATCACATTTAACCGTCACTTAACACTAATCAATGGATGGTGAAACAGCCCCTAAATGTAACACCTTATAAAATTAAGTGTCGATCATTCCCATTTCAACCCACTCACACAATCAAAATATTAACACACACGCGTGCAAAATGTACATGGAACACTCAAAACCACTTATAGTTTTGCAACAGCTCAGTTGTTCCGATTAATGTTGCGGCGTTGGCCCCGATTGGGCTGTCAGGCCGCGGCCAGCGCCGTGACGGGCAAAAACCGGTAACGGTAAATTTTTACCGGTTAATGCGCCTCATAACTTTTGAGCTCTTGTAATTGAATTTTTGGAACGTGTTGTTTTCGTTTCTTGTATTTCAGTTTGTTTTTTTTAGGAGAATCGTAATTTTATTCCTGATTTGGTGTTGCCCGCGACTCCATCTGTGAAGAATTTCTTTATCGCTATCCCGCCGGAACTATGTAATTCTACTGCATAAAAACTATCCTACATATCTCCATAGATTTCATCTCGTCTAGTCATCTCGTCAACAAACCGACAGACATTACTTTCGCTCGAATTTACAATTTATTATTAAATACTAAGGTCAAATATATTATTAATATATAAATTTTTTATATATAAATATATTACAAGTATATATTATTTTGTCTCCAGCAGTTGACTTATTTAGGGTAAGATGTACATGCATAATAATGAACGTGATCAAAACCATAAAAGTAGTGTATTTCTTATTTTTATTTCGTAATAGGATTCATCTAAAATGTGGCCATTCATTGACCCTTAAAAAAATACAATGAGAATTTCTTGTTTGAGATGGTAATAATTATTTTTTTAAAGCATGAACTCGTTGATTCATATGATACCGTAAGTAATATGGACAGCTTTCCAATACCGAATGCGGTATTCTGATTAATGCCGTCGGCTTCGACCCATTCCGGCCTGTCAGGCGTCAACGCCGCGCCGCAATGACGCGCCACCGACACTCTTGTTTCATTAGTATTTAAAGCGAGTTGCTTTAGTAGTTCGTTAGTATTGGGTGATGGGGGCAATCTGATGTTTGAAAAGAGGAGTTTTGTATTAAGCACGTTTCGTGCCAGCGGCGTATATTTCCGTTTTTGAAACTTGTACATACTCGTAGTGGCGCTGTGTCTCCTACACATAAGTGCTTGAATGAGCGTGTTGTAAGTATTAATAAAGCTGTCGGCCGACAGGGAATGTTTGGAGGTATATGAAAAACTTAAGATTATAATTGCGTACTAGCTGTTTCTTGGGACTCCATCTGTGAAGATTTATTTATCGCTATTTCGCAGGAACAATATAATTTCCCAGGATAAATTTATCCTATTTTTTTCCAGTCTCAAATTATCTTCATGCCAGATTTCATCTTAATCGATTCCACGGTTTAAGTGTGAAAAAGTAAAGACAGAGTTACTTCCGCATCTATACCTAATATTAGCAAAGAAAAACACTTGCAAGACTTTGATGTACGACTAAACAACAAGTTAACTGATTTATACCCAAGCAACTTCACTGAGATAAAATTAACGTTGACATTTCTGTGTAACAACACTCAACAAGCAACCACGCGCGGCATCCGCAAACTCTGCGGCTTGCGGCCGCGCTCGCCGCCCGTCACCTCGCAGGTGCCAATGCGGCGTCACCTCCGCACTTGCAGGGTTGACACTTTGAGGCGTCTAGCCACCTCCGCATTTACAGGGTTGACGCAGAATGTTAGCTTGATATTAAATTTGGTGCATGCGATGTAATGAGATGACAGATACTTTATGACTTTAGTTTTATTCTAGTTCTTTAGTATTTTAAACTTCTGAATTAGCCATATTATTATGATATTGTTATGAAAAAAAAAAAATTCAGTTCAAAAATTATTCGTCAAGAAAACAATACATAAAAACATTCTTAACTTAAGAAGAGCTTAACCCCATTATCCAGAAACGAAATCAAACCTATTTTAAAATGCCGCTAAAATAATTTTGTCCTTATCTCATCACTTCGACATTTTGTATATTTGCATAGAAAGGGACTTCGGCATTTTTTAGTTAACAAAGGCTTGTTAAGTTTATGAATAAGGGGGTAGGAGTTTAAAATTGGATATAAAGTGATTTTTTGTAAAATCTATACTAACGCTTTTCTCTATGTAGCAGGTATGGTGCTACTTGATCGCTACGTAGCTATTATAAGGTCGCGGGTGAGCAAAGCAAACCCACTAATATTAAAAATGTGGAAGTTTTTGTCTGTCTATTTCTTTATTTGTTACCTCATCACGTCTCAACCGCTGAACTGATTTAGATGAAATTCAGTATTCGGCAGTTTTTATCCCGGAAAATTTGATAGTTCCCACGGGATAGCATAAACGAATTCTACGCAGACGGTGTCGCGGGCAACCGGCTAGTTGTTTATAGTTTATTGATATGGACTGATTTAAAAGATACTAAATAATATTTGTTAATAAACGTTATGAAACAAGACAAACAGCTCATGTTACCCGCTCTCGAATCAGTTTGCGGGATTGTTCGGAAGCGGTTTCCGACACGGGCACGTAACGCGCCGGACACGTGCCCGGCACACGCGCGTCGCCACGTGACTGCGGTTAGCAATATAAAAGGTATAGTCGTAGAAACTTCAATGGCAAATACTTTGTAGGCTTTCCGTAGTTTCCGTTTTGTATTGTTGTCAGTTTAGATTGAGGAACGATGACGCGACATGTCATTGTTAAACAGTGTTGCCAGTGTTTTAGGGTTCCGTAGCCAAAATGGCAAAAACGGAACCCATATAATAAATATAAATAAAATAATTTTTTGCCGACTTTTGAATCCATAGTGTTAGTATTTACAAATTATAATCTTATCGCTATGGTCCTATTTTCATTTCATTTTCATTTTCTCATTTTCATTTTCTATGGTTAGTATTTATAATTAATTACACTAGCTTAACTGTCTGTTTGTCCGGCTGTCCGTCCGCGGCTTTGCTCAGAGACTATCAGTTCTAGAAATCTGTAACTTTTCACGGATATGGTATGTATCGTTCATTCCGACAAAATGTCGTTTTATGCACTTGTTATACATCTCCTATTTTTCACAACGAACTACTGAGTTAATAAAAAAAAAGTCGATAACAATGCCTTAACGCCAAAGGCCCCATGGGTTATGTAGTCATATCCCGGCTTATCCCCATAAAGTATCAGGTGGATGATCAAAACTCAGTCCCGAGCGTACATCACACCTCCGGCGAGTTATGGAGTTAAGAGGCTTCTGCTCGGCTATGGGCGCCTGGTATCTGAGCCCTAAATTATAAGCTTAAGTTCATTGTTGGTATGTGGTAGATAACGACGATTTTCAGGCTGTGTTTCCACTAGAGATGTGCGAAGATGTTGCGAGGAATGGTTTTCATGGACCAATAGAAGAAACGCTTTTTGTACCTATATAGCCTCGCTCCACTCAACTATTTCCGCTAGAAATGAGAGTAATCAAATCAGGACAATCTACTCACACACTCACACACACACTACACACACACACACACACACACACACACACACACACTCACGCCCAGACACGCTTTCATAGACTGGTAGTTTTCGAATTTCACCCTCTTTGCTGTTTTTCCATCTTTATATTTGTAAGTATTTTTAATCTGCTGACCTTTCAACGTTTCACACCGCTATACATTATGTAATTTCACTTGAGAATTGGCTACCTACGAGACAGGCTTTGCCTGTCGGGTTATTCATTTAGTTCTCTATATGTTAAGGTCTAAATTATGTTGTGCAAAGACAGGTAACTTAAATTAGTTCATGAAAAATACATTTCTCGCAACACATCCCCGCACATCTCTGCTGGAAACGTAGCCTAAGCGTGAGATCGCATCAAATTACTTTAAAGCTCAGTTTAGACTTGCCAGACAAATGATGCAAGTTGTATTACATTGCGAGGTCGTAAAGGGAACACGTTTGTCGTGGTCAATCGAAAGCAGCAACGTAAAGCTACTAGCACGATTGTGCTTGCAGGTCTAAACTAAGCTTTACGATAACCAATGTGAAACCAGTCATTCAGTCATCAAATCCCTTTGATTTGACGTCTGGTTTGGTTATGGTTATAGTATCTAACTTAGTGCTAATAGCATGAGCTACTAAAGTATAATATTAATTTGATAAATAAATATCATGGGACACTTGACACCAATTGACCTAGTCCCAAACTAAGCAAAGCTTGTACCATAGATACTAGACAACGGATAAACATACTTATATAGATAAATACATACTTAAATACATATTAAACATCCAAGACCCGAGAACAAACATTCGTGTTATTCACACAAATATCTGCCCCGGCCGGGATTCGAACCCAGGACCTCAAGCTTCGTAGTCAGGTTCTCTAACCACTTAGCCATCCGGTCGTCAAAAATATTTCGAAATCAGTTTCGTGCATGTCCTGATTTTTATAATCCCTGTACCTTCTATAGCCATAATAGTAGTAATATAATCTCTATATACGTGTTTCCGATGTGTTGGTGATCACGATCAATAAAGAGACATTGTATTGTATTATAGTTTATAGTTCATTAGAGTATACCCGCAGCTCGCGCGCGTAAACTATTCGATCAGTACCACTACCATGATTTTACTCGATAGCGACGGTGTAAATTATTTGTATGGTGAATTGTACAGCGCCTCTACATATAATTTACGCCGTACAATTGAAATCCCGGGATTTTGAATTTTTCTCCTGGGAATTCCCAAATTTTATATCGTGGTCTTCATTGAGGTTGTGTTAAGAACAACTGTCCAAAATTTCAAGACTTAAAACCCAGCGGTAGAAATTTCAAGATTTTATCCCTATACCGTGGGAATATCGGGATAAAAAGTAGCCTATGTGTTATTCCAGATGCCCAGCTATCTACGTACCAAATTTCATCTAAATGCGTCCAGCCGTTTTAGCGTGAATGATAAAAAAACATACTCACTCACTCACTCACTCACTTTCGCATTTATAATATTAGTATAATTTATGACGGCGCTCACTTTGAGCTATGTCAATATTGTTCATCTCTGTGGTGACTAAAAGTGAAAGTTTGAACTCGGCTGAATTCTCAAGGGTTAAATCGACAAATTTTTTAAAAACAAAATCTAAGATGACAACACAATAAAAGCGACAACCTTCATTTTTAATACCCATCAAATAGGTTCACACCCTAAATAGAAACATGAGATATAAGAGCGGCGTCGACAAAACTCGCTCGAGGGTAGCACCCTAATCCGCATGAGGTATGTCTGCCAAAGAAACTGTGAATCAGCCCGTTATAGACCCTTGTCCCAACCAATGCGATTTCAATTTCGCCACTCCACATATTCGACTTTGCATATGGGACACACTGACGGATAGGAAACCAAATAAATTTCAATTATTAAGAAATATACACGGGTTACTCACGTATTAGGTAGTTAAATCAAATTAAATGGTCATGGTTGCCTTTTCCATTCGAGCTCACCTTGAGAAGGAGCCTTTTGGGCTCGAAACATGATGAGCCTGAGCACATGGCCGATTGATGGCATGAACCCGTGAGCGTTAACTTTGATTCACTTCCAGTGATCGATATGTTATTGTACTATATTTATTGTATGACTAAACAGTACCTACAGTCTGTTGGAGCGTGGACTGTAATTATTGGATTTTGTTTCTTCCCAAGAAAAGTCTATGCCTATATGAAATGAAGATTATTATGCCAGTTAACACTTACACGTTAGGAAGAGCAAAAAATAGAACTCGAATTGTCTTATTAGACATAGAAACAATGTATGGCCGTATGGCGACCGGATGGAAAAAAAAACTGCCAACATTAACGTGATCTTGTTTCAGCAACACAAGCGAAAAGCTTATATTTGCAATATATTTGAAACAAAAACTTTATTTTATGCCAACTAGTAACATTTACAGAATTTAAGGAAGAGAAAGCAATAAAGGTGAATAGAAAGTCGGAATTGTCTATTAGACGTAACGTTATGGATCGTATCTGAAAAAATTTTATTTTAAGAACAAATGTGGGAGTCAGGCAAAAACTTATATTTAACAATTAATTTCAAAGAAGAAAGCGGTTACTCCACCGTCAAGAGCGTAGCTCTTAAATTGAAGAAGTAAAGTGTCAGCAGAATAATGATGACAATATTAATTTCCGTACCTGATTTGTGTCGTGCAATATAGAATACTTATTTCTAATGTATTTTATTGTAATATCCTGGTTACGATAAAATTGGCCAACTTTACGGCCCGTGGGTTCGGCTAACACAGTTTTGGGGTATCCTCGTTCGTTTTCCATCACAAAGGACAATAATAAATGTGCGCTCCATCGCCCCCCGGATTATGCGGCCGCGTGCTCCCGACGACCTTATTTTTAAAGGTAAAACAAATTACACGCTTGATTCCGTATCGAAATTCACAATAGGATCCGAAAATATTTTAATTAGTCCGAGTTAGAAATGGACACGAATTTTTTCTTGCATCAATTAAACAAAAACAAAAACCGGTCAAGAGCATTGCGGGCCATGCTCAGTCTACACACACACACACACACACACACACACACACACACACACACACACACACACACACGGTGTTATAAGTTAGACCGCTCTGTGTCTGTGTCTCTGTGTACACAGACACACAGCGGTCTAACTTATAACACCCTCTTTTTGCTCGAGGGTTAAAAAAATAGAATTTGTGATATAGACTTATTATTCAATCTCTTTAACAACTTATAATTTGATGGCGTGTTGGTAAAGGAATACTTTTCTTTAGATTCTTGCTCATATAAACATAAACATTCACATTTAACACAATGTTCTCACTCATTCAAGCAAACTTTATTTCGTTTAAACGACAAGCCCACTAATTCCAATGTACCTGACCTTTACTTAAGACTTTAAGCCAGCCCCAATAAATTTCAAGTTAAAATATCCTCGAGTACCTTAAGAGCTACAGCACTTTGCACTATCGAACCTCTAGGTGACGATAAAAAATCTATACACTTAGCTGGACCAGTGATTTGCACCCTGAGGTCAGGCTACGCTAGTACAAGCGACTAAAGCAGACGGATAACGATCTCAGGTCATAAGATCGGGTTACTTTAGAGTAATTTTAAAGGGTAGCTTTGGCCATTGACGTTAACTCGTTCCAGATTTTATTTGCATTCAAATTATGGCTAGTTACCTTGTCATATGGTTAGTTTTAGCTAAACGCCCACGCTTTAGGGCGTTTGTGCACTAAGGACCGGACCGGAAAAAAACGGCCCGGAATGAGGAAAAGTAAAAAGTCGAATGGTAAATTTAAGTATAGTGCACAAACTTGTACTTATGCAACTTTACATCGGATATGGCACGCCATTTTACAAAATAGTTTGTACACTATACTTACGTAATTTTACCGTCTGACATTTTACTAATAATAATATATATATTTATATATAAAAATATTATTAATATAAAATGTTTGTTCAAAATGACAGAAAATTATGTACGGTTAGGTTAGAACTGCGTCCCCCACAGAAACGAACTGCTATCAGAAAAGTAGGTTAGGTTAGGTTAGAACTGCGTCCCCCACAGAAACGAACTGCTATCAGAAAAGTAGGTTAGGTTAGGTTAGAACTGCGTCCCCCACAGAAACGAACTGCTACCAGAAAAATAGGTTATTATGCCATGCAATATTTTGGGGAAGAGTGCTATATGCCAAACGATACATTTGACTAAAATAATACTTGGTTATATGAAACATGACTAAGTAATTATTTTTTAAACATTAATTTGTCAAAAAAAATTACTAACTGTAAAATTGGGATAATTTGTTTTAGCAAACGATTTTTCGCCAAATGATAATTTGAGTAAAATATTTTGGGATGTGATACTTTGGGAAAAGTTTTTTGCCCATACATTAGTAATCCCAGGAAAACATGCATATTATTGTCAAGTTTTTCGCGTACAGGTCACCGACCTTACGTTATTGTGTTTGTTCCCAGAAAAGGATTATTTGCACGGAGGGAGAAATTTGTTAGCGCAGGCTCGAGGTTACAGGGAAACTTGTAAATAAGGAATCGATCCGAACAGTTCGGATCAGGGCGAGTTGTTGAACAAAGCGAACTATCGAGGCTGTACCTATGGATATTGGAGGTATGTTTCAAAGTAATAGCGATATTAAGATAATTCTTTAGAAATGGAAAAACAATCTGTTTTTACCGATTTTTTCATGGTCTTCCCGAACTCATAAAAAAATAACGGAGTGTAAGTCTATAAATTACGCCGCGACTATGAGAGATTCAGCTTGATTTTCATTGACTTCTTATTTCCGTATTGACACGAAATTTGGCAATAAATATTGCGTAGTACCGCATATTATAAGTATACTATTATTGCCAAAAGCGCCCCGAAGATACTTAACAAAGCGTGTTTTCAAAAACAGAATCATTTACCAATTTACAAATCATTTTACGCAAACTGCGTTATTAATGAACCTATCTAGATGATCTCATTGTTCACTTATGTATTAAAGGCACAAATATATTTCTTTCTTTCTAAATTCACGGTATTTTGTTCCTTTATAACGTTATAGCTGTCGCCGCATCTCGATAACCGTCCAGCGGCTAAGTGTGAATTAAATTGGCGATAGTTTATGAGCTGGTCATTACGGGGCCCCGTAAAGAGAGCGGCTTGCGGCACTTTTACGACGCAGCCGTGACCCGCGCTTGTTACGACAAACTAAACGAGTAACGAGACCGACCGCGACCCTTATTCAGCACCGCCTAGGTGAGATTTCGTGGCGCGACCAACAATTTTTGGAGCAGTTTGTTTAAGTAACATAATTATTATGTCACAAGGTGTACGAAGCTAGTAAGAAAAATTGGCGATAGTTTATGTGCTGATTATTATGCGGCCCCGTAAAGAAAGCGGACTTGTAGCGCTTGTAACACCCATCCGTGACCCGCGCCCTTGTCACGACAAGCTAAACGAGTAACGAGACCGACCGCGACCCTTATTCAGCACAGTCTTTGAGATTTCGTTGCGCGACCAATGATTTTTGGGTAATTTTGCGTAAGTACCCTATGTCAAAATTTATTTCTTGCCTCCTTTGATATAATAAAATAAAATAAAATCATTTATTTCGGTCATCAACAATTTAGTCCCAAAGGTGCTAATAGCACTTAATATTTGTCCCAACATTTTGTGATTATTATCAAAATTAGGCACAAGGAGTTTATGGTTAATGGAACTTGTTTATAAATAATTTTAGTTGAAACAGTTTCTTAAATATTTAAAAAGTTCATCCATTTGAACAAACAGACACCCAGGTTTACATGTTTAAATTATAATAACTATTTGCCTTAGGGATTAAAATCAGAGAGAACATTACATCAACGCATTAGTGTAACCCATCGGAAGAGTGAGATTTCACCTATGATTTCGCTTTCTTTTATGTCACTTAGCATTCTTCGAATAGGACCCTAGAATGCACCCTCTCTAAAAAGCAACTTTGTGGGTTTGGGGAACGCTTTGGGGCGTTTTTCGCGTGATTTTATTAAGGGATTATTTGAAACGTGTAGCTTTTAACGCACTATACTTTACAGGATAACCAGTAACAATCCAAATAGACTACTAGATGACTCCCGGTAAAGTCGCCATTCACGCCGTGCCCTCGAGATTAAGGTATGAGGGTCACGTACCAGGAAATAAGGCCTGCAGGACTAGAATGAGTTGTTTTTGTTATTACAATACTGGCCGGCTTTATTAAGACGCGGCAGGTCCATCGCAAATAAAGCTTTTTACTGTGTTATTTTGTCCTGGCAACAGTTCTCTATAGAACTAAGAAGGCAGCTATATGTAGGTAGGTAGATAGGTAGGTAGCTATCTATAAATAAGTAGGTTTATTCTTGTACTTATACATTGGGAATACATTAATATTTTCGTAGTTTTTTTATGCACACTAATTTATGGCTGTTTTTTCATTACTTAATTCGAACATTTCGAGAGATGGCGTCAATTGCAAATAATTTTGATCAATTTCACACGTTTGTTATCGAATGATGTGAGAGGTGGGGTCGCATCTAAACAGATTCTTCTCGAAATAAAAAAAACTACGGTTACGTGATATGTGTCAGAAAAATTTCGTATATTCTAATAACGTATTCTAATAATTTCATTAATTTCATTATAGTCAAAATACCAAAAACAGGACTTATCACGCTAAAACACACGAGTAATATTTACCTCGACGTTTCGACCACATTACAGTGGCCGTGGTCACGGGTAGACTCGTGAAAAGTCCTGTTTGTGGTATTTTGACAATGAGTGAAAATCACGACAGTTTAAAACGTTATCCATACTAATATTATAAATGCGAAAGTGTGTGTGTTTGTATGTTTGTGTGTTTGTATGTATGTTTGTCCGCATTTCACGTCGAACCGGAGCGACGGAGCGACGTGATTTTTGGCATGGAGATAGCTTATAGGCTAGAGAGTGACATAAGCTACTTTTTATCCCGGAAAAATGCACAGTTCCAGAGGGAAAGCGCGCGATAACCGAATTCCACGCGGGCGAAGCCGCGGGCAAATGCTAGTATTATTTATAAACCGATACGAGACGGGTTTATTGAAATAAATTTCAGTATGTAACCATCACAAAAACTATTATTAATTTTGTATATAATTTACACGCTAAGCTTTATTGACGATCGATAACACTTCATAAAAAAAAAACTTTATAATTTTTTTTATTTTTTAAAATTAAGTTTTTGACGCTACCTTTTTTTTCAATTTTGGGGTATTATCTCCCGTCACCCCATTGGTTTACCACTGTCACTGGCAGTGGTCACAGCGATCAAAGAGTTATCAAGTTGAATCGAGACAATCATAACGACTGACTTCACAATAAAAACGACCGGTTGCCGGGTCGTTCCCGTCGAACAACCCGAACGACTCAAAAGACTCCGAACGACTTTATCTTCGCCGCCGTCGACAATTAAACGGAATTAACAATTTGCTGCGTGATCCGGTACATCTGTACGCGGCAGTTAATAAATTTATTGCGCACTCATTACGGACAGAGCGAAAGGACTGTAAGGACTTTTATTTATTTTTTAATTGTAAAAAACATTTAACAAAAATGTTAACGTCAGATATTTTTTGTAACGCTAATTTTGTAAGTATTTTTTATTATAGAAATATGAATAAATATTACTTTAGATATAAATAATCAGGCTTAGTAACTTATAATCATCATCATCCCAGCCTATACACGTCCCACTGCTGGGCACAGGCCTCCTCTCAGAACAAGAGGGCCATAGTTCTCACGCGGGCCCAGTGCGGATTGGGAACTTCACACGCACCATTGAATTAAACTTATAATAAAATAAATAAATTAGGAAAGGATTATTGCAACTCATTTGCTGTTAAGTAAATATCGCCTAGGTATTTATCATTTCTTTTAAAAGTGTAGGTAAAAATATGTGTAACCAATGGAAGTGTTAAGAAAAATATCAAGCATCAGGAAAATCCAACTCAAACTTTGCTGACGTACTTGAGAGGAAAGTGATCAAACTTGCATCAAAACTGAAAAGCAATGATTTCAGAATAAAATTTTTACTAGGTACGATTTTTTAATTATAGTCACTGGCGAACTTATCTCCGACTACACAAACCACGGGTGCAATAACTAGTTAAGGATGAAATTGATCGAAGTAAATAAAAACAATAAGAAAGACAAAGACAACCGGATCTAGCTCACTTAGCTTTGCAAACCCCGCCCACCCTTATTGCTAGACGCCAACGGATTGTTCGAATTTAGGCCTAGTTTTAATTAAAACATTAAATATTCCGAAATAAAATCCTCAATAAAATGAACCGTCAAGAGAGTAATAAAAAAAAACTTCCAATTTGTTTATCGCTATTCTACGAGAATTACGCCATTTTCCGGTATAAAAACAATCCTATGTCCTTCCCCGGATCTCAAATTATCTCCGTACTAAATTTTCTTTAAATAGACTCAGACTTTTAATCGTGAGAGGTAACAGACAGACATACTTTCATATCCCACTAATATTATAAATGCGAAAGTTTGTAATTATGTTTGTTTGCTTGTTATCTCATCACGTCTAAACCACTGAACAGATTTAGATGAAATTTGATATACAGATAGTTTAGGCCCGGGGAAGGACAACGGATAGTTTAAAAAAAAATGCTTAGTTCCCGTGAGATAGCGATAAACGAGTTCTACGTAAGTTCTAATTAATTAGTAAGGATAGTTTTAATTGCACACTTATAATAACACCTCTCAACCTAGCCTTAATTTCAATAACTAAATTAACCTAAACACGAATTGTAAAACAATATAAGTGACAATTCGGAATTTCCTAAGCAAATGGCGGCGACCTCCGCGCCGGTAAAGTTTCCGTAATGACATTCTCGTCCAAGTTTATCGCAAAAAACATCCCCGTCCCAAGTTATAATAATAATGTGCTAATTGGACTCGCTCAATACAATGTTTCTAGCATAATTATACAATAATATACCGAAGCTAAAGAAATGATTTGTGATTGCGACATAATTGCAAACTGGATAACGTAAATACATTGGATATGAGCATAATGACAATTTTATGTTGACGTTCATTCACTTTAAACATTTTATTTATTTCAAGTAATTTTATTTCACTTAAAATTAAAAATGACATTTAGTTAGTAGCATCTTGTCGTTAAAGCCTAATTATCTGTTATCAGATAATTTTCTGCTAATCCTCCATACCTCCATACTTTCATCCCGATATTCTCACGGGGTCGGGATAAAAGTCCAAAGTTCCGTGATGTAGTTTTTTGGAATTCCCATCAGAATTTTAGCTATATCCTGGAACTTCAAGTCAAATGCTAGACCTAATTATTTACGCTTGCAAAGTCGCGGTTAAGAGCTAACAACTGAATACACTATTGGTTAGATACATTTTAAGTATAACATAATTGGTCAATATACCCTCTATTTTTACCCTCATTAAAAATATACCAAAACAAATGAAAATCACAGTTACACAGTTTCACTCCCCCGGCGCGTCGTAAAAAGCTTAATGATTGCATAAAAGCGCTTACGCAACTAACAAACCGCGCGATATACTTTACGTCTTCATTAAATCCCCGGTTTTGAGCTACAAGATAAAATTAAAGTTGGTACAGTCTGTCGCGTCGGCGTGTCGCCTCCGTTACGTTACGTACGTACCTACTCTTTTTTAGGGTTGCCACAGTTAAAATACGAGTTTATTATTACTAATCTTTCATGGTATTTATTACTATTTTAGATTAAAAGTTTTCCCCCACATCAGCTATGTGTTTTTGAGGGCTGCGTGGTATTCTGGTTTAACTATCTAATACGTCAAATAATTATTTGTAAATTGAGTTGGGACCACGCAAATGACGTATTTATTTTTCTAGATAATTCACCATAGATTTTCAAAGTCCAGAATTCTTTGGTAGTTCTTTCTGATGTATCTGATGGTAATTCTTTTTATCAAACTTGCTCGTAAACGGTGTCGTAACATGCAGGCTACCTTGATTGCAACCCCCCAAATAAAACCCTCGACCTTAATGTGCTTGTCGTGAAACCCGTGGTCGGTAAATGAGTCATTGCGCGTACTGATGGTGCTGCGCGCGCTGGCCCACACGCACACGCGGCTCAGGCACATGCTGAGGGAGGGGGAGGGCGGCGCTGCCAAGAGCGCAGCCTAAGGTATCGCCAATATTTGGAACAAATATATTTTTTCTTTTAGATATATAAAATTTTACTCGCAAATGTGATAAAAAACATCGTATGTCGCACGGGCGGTACGTAATTCCTTATTTACCGCCCTTAAAACACAATTGTGTCATACATTAATGTACTATTTCAGGGATTTCATTAAACTTCTCATTTCGTATGTAAGTTTTGTTTTGGTACATTTTACATGTTTTTTTTTCTGTGGTAATCTATTAAATTTGGCTTTTAGTTTGTGGAGGTCCACATCTGTGTACTAAAACCTATTGTGTGTTTCACTTATGGCCATCTGTGGCCAAGTGTACCTAGTATATCTCTTAGATATTAGTCACATAATATCTATAACAGACACTTGACACACAGTGATGATACTTGTGGTAAGTGTTGCTATAACAAAAAAAAATATTACATTAAACATGACAGCCCTAGCATACGTTTGAATGCAAACATGTTGTTCGCAGTCAAAGTGAATCCAACTTCTGCTACAATTATAATTAGGGCAGGCGCAGACTCTGCGTGCAAATCGACGTGTACTGTTAGGGCAGCCGCGGACGCTGCGGATCGACATTGTCAATTAAGTCTCAAATTGTAGTCGTTAGACGTCACGAAAATTTATGTGAAACAGCTTATGTGAATGATAACTTGCGCTGTAACATTTTAAAGGTAATTATGTTTTTTATTGTGGACGATAACATTTAAATTTATTCGTAGGTAATTTACATAATCTTTTATTAATTAAGTTTAATTTAATGAAATCAATGGGATGAGAAGAATATTTTCAAAATATGGATATATTTTAAATTAAAATTTAACTTCGACCGTAAACAAAATTACTTATCCAATGGAGTTTTAGGGGAAAATTAGCGCCTTTTTTTACGAAATATGTAAACGAAACGTTTTGTAGTAACATAATGCTTTACTATCTCTTCATGTTATAATATGAAGGGTTATTAATGGAAAATCTTATATTGTCTACTGGATAACATAATTATTGTCAATGATTATAGATAGTGACAGTGTATATCACTTAAACTTCATTAAATTGTCAATGGTTCTTTACGTGTTCGCTTTAGGTCTGCGCACGCATTTCTTATAGGTCTGGGACACTATTGTCTCAGCCCAACAGTTCAACTCCTTAACCTACAAAAATAGCCACGTACCTTTACTCGCACCGTCTGGGCCGCGCAGTATGGAGCACTCCTCTATAGTACCGAACGGTGTGAACAGTTGCCGCACATCCTCTTCAGTCTGTTGTTTACTCAGCATGCCCACGAACAGCTTCCGATCTGCGCGGAAACATACAGTCAGTAATAGTGCCCACGTTGGGTAGTAGGTTGAAAGTCAGTTGGGTAGTATTGTGAAAGTCATATGGGTAGTACGGTGAAAGTCAGTTGGGTAGTAAGGAGAAAGCCGGTTGGGTAGTATGATAAGGTACCGTAGTGGCGTTTAAGTTTAAACTCCACCTGACTTTACCGTTTCATACAAACATTTAACAAGTGATTTAGTAACGTCATTGTTTCTGTATAGGTAATATTTTAATTTAGATTGTCACAGAACAAGTCTGATCCAAATTAAATGTTATACCGATGATTATGTATCCAATATTCAAAACGGTATTCCTGAATTCAGTTTTAGTGTATTTACTTAGTTAAAGTCTTAAAAACTGGACGTCGTTTAAAAGTGGTTTTAAGAAAAAACCTTTTAAATAGAGTTTACCATCGACGATTCAAAAACCACTTTATGCTTAGAATCGAGTCCAATTTCTTTGAATTCTCCCCATACAGTCACACCACTATCAAAGTACCACGATAAACTTAGTAAAATTCTTAAAAAGACCCTCTTGTATGTACAGTAGTCGTAACTTTTCCGTTCCAAATAAAAAAAAACAAGTTCCACATTAATTTTGTACATGCAAGGAGGTGTTTATCAAGATTTTACGCAAATTATGTAATTCAGATGACATTCTAATTGAATTCATTTGTTTTCTGTACTGCCAGTTCGATTTAAGAAAAACCTGCTACTCCCATTTAAAAAAAAACATGTTCCTTTGTTCAAATTCCAAATTTAACGTGTAAATTTAAACTTAGAGCCTAGTCTGTATTGGTACTATGATAGTGGCTCCAACAAGTAAGCCTAGCGATGGTGCGGTGGAGCGGAAGACTCGGTTTCGGCCCTGGGTACAGTCGCATGCGTCATTTGAGGGTCTCAAAGTCAAAATTTGACTTAAAACTGACTAGGTTTTAATAAAGTTAAAAATAGTCTAGAAATCACAATGGCAAATAGATGCCTAGCTGGACTTAACGTGCTCAATTTAACGAAAAAAAGTGAAGCTAATATTTATTTTTATATGCATTAAATGTTTTGATTCCATGGATAAAAAGTTTACATTTCATACTTTTTCGTTTTTCTCTATTGTTTTTTATGGAACGTTTTTAAAAATGTTTAATGTGGTGAGACCCTCAGATATTTATATATTTTTAAAGACGCTGTGAGCGACAAAGCTCACATTATAAGAGCGAGCGCACACGGCGCTTCTCTTTTAAAACCGCCAGGCCGCAACTGTAAATAATCCCAATTCTACGCAAGAAAATGGCTCTATGTAACTACTTACTTATTAATCACCAAGTCATTAGTTTCGATTAATTAAATAAACGATCACGATCTGAAACGATTACTTGGGTAACGCAATATCGCATAAATTCAGCGAAAGCAGATCAAAAGAAAAACGCCAATCACGCAATTGGTAAGCCATTTTCTTTGAAAGCCCGAAGAACACTTATAAGGCTTGAAGTAAAGAGAAACATGAAAACACTCCCTCATCAGTGTTATTCGGGCGTAGCAATTTTTTTTTTCATAAACGAGAAATAGGCACCGCAACCGCGCACACAGCTGCCGACAATTTCACGACTGACTGGCGCGTAATTAGCGTCCAATTACAACAAAATGGCGGACGCGTAAAACGTGTGCGCGGTTGCCGAGCGTTTTTTAGCGCCGTATGCGCGCGCACTAAGTTGCTTACTGTTGTCAATGTTAGAAGGGGAAAAGAGTCTAATGATTTTTGCAACAGTCAGTACTGGCCACCAAGAAACAAACGACAAGCGTAGAATTAAAAAGTACATGTGGCCAGTGTGAGCGTTGTATTCCAATTTCGAAATTGCTTTTTAAATCGACGAAGGTTGGCGGACTGCCCCACCGCCCCGACGCTACCGCTGTCGTCAAACAACAACCACAGCTCTATGGAAACACATAATACACACAGTTTAACAGTTTTAGTTAAAATAA
Source organism: Choristoneura fumiferana (assembly GCF_025370935.1). Taxonomy (NCBI): domain Eukaryota; kingdom Metazoa; phylum Arthropoda; class Insecta; order Lepidoptera; family Tortricidae; genus Choristoneura; species Choristoneura fumiferana. Next base: position 2,075,052 of record NC_133481.1, read on the forward strand.
AAACAACGAACAAAATCCAAACCCAGATCAACACATAATTAGCACATTACACTAACGTTGCAGTGATATTATGAATGAGGAGGGTTCCGGAGTTCGGACAGGGTAAGCACATAGGGACATGTACCGATTAGTGGACTACGGAATCCTCTTAGGGCCTCAATTAGAACTGTTATTTCCAAGACTTCTGTTCGAGCTTCGAGTACGCTGAACCCAATTTCTTTCGCGTCACTGGGCGTTGCTCTTTACAGAAATCGACGTCGCATCAAAATTAATGATATAACATAAATCCACACTAATTACTTTTCGAAATGAATACGAAAACAAATCTCTTACAGCACGACGATAACTAAGTGCACAGTGAGTGTGTACTGTTCGAAGTCGAATCTAGGTGCCGGTTTGAGACCGCCTTGTGACTTAACTACGTTGCAAAAAGTGCTAACAACTCTTTGGTGCTATACATTTTTCTTAAAACAAAATACTGGCAGTCTATAAACAATGCGTTCAAAAAAAAGTAAATTTGATTCTCCGTTTAAAACATTAAGCTACGAAGTAAACAAAGCTACTTGGACACGGCATATCACAAGGCGTCTCTATAGATTCGACGTGGAACGTCACTGCGCGCTATGAGACAGACAGTGACAACAGTACAGCCTAATGCACGCACAACACACGCTACCTGGGTCCGCCTACGCGCGCCGCCTGCCCGCGCCCCCTGTAACACAAGAACATGCTTCACACTATCACATATCAATTACAAGATACGTTTCAATTGACAAGAAATACTCTTAAATGGTGAATAACGTATCAAAGCACCAAATGAAAAAAAGAAAACAAAATGCCTTCTTTTTAACTTGGATTATTTGAAATTTTGTAACGTATCTGTGTAATGAATATGTCATAGGTTACACACGCTGACTCCACCGCTTCAATTGGGTAGCTGGTGATTCTAAATTTGAAAAAAAAAAGATGAAATTTTCCAATTGAAGACTCGTGTTTTATATTTGTAACAAAGAGAATTTAGAATTTAGAATAAGTTAAATAACAGGGTGAATTGGTGATTTAAAAAAAAAACAGAGGGATGGCCAGTTATAATTTCAATGGAACGACATAAAAAAAGTCACTGATCGCAAAAAATAAATAGAGCTGTTAATATAAACGCTTGCTTTTTTGTATTCTTTACGGCCAGTGATGTGATTTTTTTAAGTAATATTTTTTCTGTACTTTGCACATTGCCATCTACCGTGTGCTTTCAATACTAAAGCTCCCGATCATAAATCAGTACAGAACAAATTCGTATTAAACTAGTAAGCGATACCTAATCAATCACACATTGTGTGCGGAATTTATGAGGGTCCGCGATATTGACAGCCTCCATGCAACATTAGTTACAGTTTGTACATAATATCGAATTTTTGAATAACCAAGTCTAACACTGAATGAATCTGAAGTAAAGATATAAAACGCATAATACGACAGAAACAAAACTTATTAAATTCTGCAAATAAGCAGCAAAAGGCACTTTTTTTTTCAGTCAACCAACGCTCTCGTAAAGGCAATCATTACCAAGAAAAATGCAACGCAAAAACTAGGCGGATAGTATCTTATTCTAATAAAAACAAGTCAATTTCAAAACACATTGTCCCAAAATCATAGACTAATCACCAAATATTTGCCCATAAACGTGTCTAATTATTTAAATTCCAGACCCGGTCCAAATCATGCGTTAATTCTACCAATTGGCGATAAATTGAACTCGTATTACACTATTGGCACGCGCGCCATTTTAAACGTTTTAACGGTCATTTACATCCTAGTTTTGAAATTCGAATACAGAAAATTTCGAATTTTCGGATAACAAATGAACAAATACTACACCGTTGTATGTAAAGTTACTGTTTTGTTCTGTTATCTAATGCTAATGTTCGTAACTAGAAGTTATGATATTGGAATTAAACTAATAATAAAGTTAAGGCTGTACGAAGTGGATTCCAGTTATGAACCTAAAACCTTGTTGGCACTGTATGTATACGTAAAGTATTTTTTGACTCAACAAGTAAAAAACTCCTGTGACGTAGTTTTTATTAAGATTTTTCTATTAAAATAAACTTCAGGTTCTCTCCTTAATTTTACACTAAAATTATACCCACTCCAGTTTTAACCGGTTAAAAATATTTGCATTAAAATTCAGCCAAGATAAATTAATATTGAATGAGTTTTATTTCCGATCATTATCATTAAAGCTTTTTAAATAATCTAGTACCACCCTCACTCTACCAGTAAAAAAAACGTGACTCTATGGTTAATTTGCCACAAATAGCAGAATGCATGAAGCTATTCGGCATAAATTAAAAACTGCTTCCAGCCTAATGACGGGTGTTGCGGTTTGCGCGCGGTTTGACCGATAGGGTGCTAAGCCTTGATCCTCGAGAAAAGTTATTATTGGATCATTGGATTACCCTCATTTATTAGATTAATAGAAGTGTTCATTTCCTTTTAAAAATAGTGTTTCAAATTTAAAACTGCGTATCAAATACCCGAAAGCCATGACAATTGGCTTAAAAACGGTCCTAAAATCCGACATTGAATAAAAGCACGACAACATTCATACGTTTCAATTATAAAAACACAATCACATCGCAACATCTAATTCCCGATGTACATCCAGCTTTATTATCAGAGCTGGAAATTATCTCGATTTAGGCGGTCATTAGGAGAGTCACACGGGAGAGATATCCGACCGGCGTATAAATCTGAATTTAATGACCAGCGAGGTTCTAATATTTCCGAACAATGTTTTGGGACACGTACGCTCCTTGTGCTAGCCACGATGCTAGCCTTGCTTTGTTTGGTTTCAAATATAAATTTAGAATATAATTTTTGTTTTTCTTTTTTTGCTTCTTCTTTCGTGTGCGGCCAGCATCATTCGTGTAAAACGTTATCAACATCATCAAGATTTTGTTAAAAAGAAAAAATAATACCAGCTTAATTGCTGACTGCACTTGAATTGTTATCCAAACTACATATCCGTGCTAAGTTTCAAGTCAATGCCTTAACTGTTGACAAGTTCCCTCTTGCGAAAGATGATCCTAGCCACCACAAGATTATTGTATTGCCACCAGACTTAAATATGTATGCCAAATGGACTTAAATATGTAGGTATGCCAAATTACAATTCGCTCGGAAATCAGAAAGTGATCGAAAAATACCACGTTTTTTCGTTAGCCACCAAAAAATACTATTTGGTGGTGAACAAAAAACATGGCATCAACGAATTTTGGCAATGTGGCGTAGCGTATGAAAACTTGTTTTAGTCAAATCAAAATATACTGTAAAGAAATTCTGTTTGAGAGGAATCTGAGTGAAGTTATTATTACTTTTATTACTTCGTAATTGGATGCGCAGAGCAGTAACGTTGTCATCAACACCTAATTTGCATAAATTATTATAAAGAGCCTTCATAAAAGGTTACTCTTTTTTAAGGCTTAATCCAAAAGGTTTAAGTGGATACTTATGCTTACCATATTATTACAGTAAAGACCTGTCAAGTGTGTTTTGAGTCAAGCGCTAGGTCGGGTTTAGTACTATAGGTTTAACGTGGCAAATATTATTCAACATTAAACTTTCTTCGACTCGTTATCTTTATAAAGCCTACAAGGCTGAGGTAGTATTTCCCTCGAATTCATTGTATATACTATCATCATGATTCTTTTTCTGATTTTTCAAGTTAATGGTTTAGCTGGTGGAGGGGAGGATAATTGTCTCTAACAATAATTGCAATTTTAAGCTTAATATTTTGTAAAAACGGATTCCTAAATACAAAAATGGTTCTAACAAGTTCTAATTCTAACAAACGTGTAATGTTTTTGAATGACGTCAAAAAAAAATCATCCCCACTTTACGTGTAGGAGAGGTACTCTAAAAATATACATTATTATAATTTCAATAATGTATATTTTTAGTTTTTTGGTCGGCGTAGTTCATTATCACATACTCATGCAAAATTAAGCCCTTTAGCACTAATAATGCTGTATAGTGTGTAATGTGTAGTGGTGTATGCTAATAATAGTGTATCTATATTTCGTCTGATTTTTTAGGATTCATAATTTTACAATAAAACTTTTATTTAGCTTAGGTATAGGTTCCACGGCCGGCAAAGCGCTCTCTCTTTTCCACTTTTCTGCAGTTAGTACTAAAAAAACTGTACACCAAAATAATTTCTCGCAAACTAACCTCTCCACCAAAAACTCAACATGCCATAGTAACACAATTACAGTAGCTTAACAACGCAGCGCATCGGAGCGAAAATTTCAATGTACAGTTGATTCCATTAATTAGGCATGCTGTGTTCGCCCCATCGCGCCAACTTGAATAGCCAATTACATCGGTAATTGGGGCGGGGTCGCGCAGGTGTCTCGGCACAAAGGGCAGAATGACAGGAGACGGCTAGCGACTGTACTATGAAGACATATTTTGGGCGGATGGCTGGCGGTTTTAAACTGTGATAAAAAAAATTTTTTTTTTAATGGCAGTTATCACTTAGAATTTGTGTATTGTTGAAATTACGTAACGTCATGTCTGTGGTTATTTTGATGCTAGTAAACAATTAACTACTTAACTGATTTTAAATACGCTTTTATTAGTTTGGTATGGCATCACATCACTACTTTTCAAAAGGTCGTAGCTCAAAATGTATGATTTTTCTGAGTGAACTTAATTAACATTATTTTAAGGGTCTATTTTGTTGACGTGTTTCTTTGAGATACGATTTTTATCTAAAAATGCCACATTCATTTGAAACTTTGCACGCTTATCATCAAGGACCGATAACAAAGCAATTATTACAGTACCACTAGTTGATCTGACTACGGAGCCGAAAGCAAAGCATTGAAACTCCAAGTAACCTAACCGTTTTTGGGCGTGTTAGAAATTCTGAGAGTGCACTTTGACCAAAATATTTAATGGATGCCAAATTTGAACTTTCTAGGTCATCTGGAACTGAGTTAGAATTTTGATCTATCGGTGAGTCAGTGATAAAAATGCCGATTTTTGGATGTTAATATCTAAATCACCGTTTTAGGTGCGTTTATGAAATTTGAAGCACATATGTATCTCACAAGTCTCAAGAAATGAGCCAAATTTGAAATGTTTACGTGAAATAGTTTTTGAGTTATGAGGGTGTCAAAAGTGGCTCCAAATGGTTCGGGTAAAATTACACACGGTGCTGCTCGCCAGTTCTGTTAGCTTGAACTTGGCTTGGCACGCTACCGCGAATAGATACCAAGAAAATGTAACATCATTTCAACAACAAAAAAAGATGTCACACAATTATTCGCTTTCCGTCCTGTAAACAATTTAAATAGGTGTTGACGGTGCATTTACGGAGGTCTCCATACAGTTTCTAATTAATGCCCGGGATTAACCCGGACAGGGCGGCAAGGTGCGTTTTCGGGCTTGTCATTGTCAGTGTACGTTACAGGGTTGGCAGCATTGACAGGACAATAACGTGGTTTTATGGGAGTCCATTATCTGTGGGTTCGCGAAAACTATTAGCGGTTCTTAACCATTATGGCTGGCGAGCCAAAATGTTAATATAGGCATTTGATGACTGGATGGCCAAGTGGTTAGAGGACCTGGCTATGAAGCTTGACGTCCCAGGTTCGAGCCTCGGTCGGGGCAGATATTTGTATAATGCGAATGTATGTTCTCGAGTCTTGGACGTTTTATATGTATTTAAGTACGCATTATCTAAAAAGTATATCTTTTCGTTGCCTAGTAGGTACCCATGCTTTGCTTAGTTTGGGACTAGGGCAAATAAATATCACGTACAAAGACTGGTGTCACATATTTTAGCAATAAATCCATACTAATATTATAAATGCGAAAGTGTGTGTTTGTGTGTATGTTTGTCCGTCTTTCACGCCGTAACGGAGCGACGGATCGACGTGATTTTTGGCATAGAGATAGTTTATAGGCACGAGAGTGACATAGGCTACTTTTTATCCCGGAAAAGTGCACAGTTCCCGAGGGAACAGCGCGCGATAACCGAATACCACGCGGGCGGAGCCGCGGGCAAAAGCTAGTAGTTCATAATTAACTACATTATACAGCAGTTATCAGTTCAAGCGCACATAACACATATATACCACGCGAGATACAGGCTCCTGGAGCCGGCTGTGGAATATTTTCATGAAATTGCTAGTATGTTCAGAATCACATTGATACACAATATTTCCAACTACACCTAACCGTATTAATTTCATTCGTGTCAGCCCTAGCCTCCCCCTTTCCGCCCCTCAATCGCCCCCTTTCACCTCCAACAAAGACCACCGGCTATCGGTGTGACCGACTGGCGAAAATCCATTTTCACTGACGGGAGCTGACGAGATTGGCATGCGTAACATATATTCTGTTATGCGAAGACTTATATGGTCAGAGAACTGTATTTGAACTGGTTTTCTTGTGTGACAATAAACCTTCTTCATAAATTTATCCTTAGACTACAAATACAAATATTTTTATTAACAGAAACATATTTGATACAATACAGAACATATCTATCAGACTCCAAACTAGGCTGAGCCTGTATCTTGGACGTCTGCGAGTGCGATTAACAGATTTGTAAAGCTTTAGAATTAAGCGACAACATGCAGGAAAATAATAAAAATAATAATAAAATAAAATAAAAAATTACAAAATTGACACAAAACAACCGGCAAAAAAGTAAAACTAACGTTTATACTATGTGTGTATGTGTGCGTGTGTGCGCGTCTGTGTGTACTAACTTTTGCCCGCGGCTTAACAGTTAACTGTTAGATAAAATAGATTATTTTTCTACGCTCCTTTTAATGTTTTGATTAATTTTTCAAAGGATTTATACAGATACAGATAGACGCTATTTTAGATAGATGGTGCAAATTTTGTCTGTCTGTTACCTTTTCACGCTTCAACCGCTTAACCGATTTAGACGAAATTCGGCATGGAGATAGTTAAAGTCCCGAGGAAGGACATGGGCTACTTTTTATCCCGAAAAAATGCATAGTACCCGCCGGATAGCCATAAGCAAATTCTACGCAGCTAGTTGCTCATAGTTGAATCAATAGCTTTCGTGGCCGGGTAAGGACTTTGTGAACTACGTTTTCGACCACAAAAACACGGCCCGCGCCTTATCCGGCATTCCAACGCCATTGACCCTTTCCACACCTCGTTATTTTCCACAATGCCACTAATCGGATAATCTTAATGAGAACAGAACCTTTTGGATCGAGACCTGTCACTGGCTGTCATTCATTTCGATTGAATCAAAGTCAAAGTCAAAGTCAAAATATCTTTATTCAATTTAGGCTACAACAAGCACTTATGAATGTCAAAAAAAAAACTACCACCGGTATAATGATGTTCTTGCAGCTTTGGTGGTTGATATAGTTTTAGCAAGCTTCTATTTAGCTGACCGTATACCCATACCTCTCATACAGTCAAATAGGTGAAAAACTTAAGTAAATGAACCTGTTGCATGTACCATCAGCCAACTAAGTGGTCTATCAATTTTTAAACAAATTCCTATCAAATGAATATTCATTTGATAGGAATTTGTTTAAACTGTCACTAAAGTCAAACAGACACGTCTATTGGCATTATTGTTTTATGACATGCAAACAATTATCAACTTGAAGGTAGTAGACCACATATTTGGCTGATGGTACAAACATAAAAAGTCTTGGGATGCTCATTATCAAACACAAATGTCATTTTGACTCGGTAGTAATTATGCCTATATTCAAATGCCCAAAACTGTCTAGCCCAACACATTAAATAGATGCAAAGATGTGAAGGTATTGACTAAAAATCAGCGCAGTAGTAGGGTTCTTTTCGACATCATCAAATGTGTATTATGTCTATGTCTAGGGATAATAGTACATTACCGTAGAGGCCGGCAAGCCCACGTTCCGGCCGAGGCTTGTATAGTGCTTTTCTTAAACATGACATGAAATAAAATAAAAAAACAAGAAATCAAGTACTCGGGACGCTAGTCTGGTTGCCCTGTTGTGTGCGCGCGTGTCGTGCTGGCTGCTGGCGCGGAGGCTGCGGAGAAGGTGCTGCTGGCGTGGGCCGTGCCGGAGAGCGGGCGTTGAAACAAAAGACTGTCGCATTGCCGGCCAGCGGCCTGCAAAGTTGTATGAAATCTCTTTGCAGGCTGCTAGAGTGACCGCGGGCAGGCAGTGCAGCGCGATACTTTCTTATTATTTGTAACACAACGTTAATATTTCATGTCATGTTCGAGAAAAAATATTTCTAGGCACTTTTGATGACTGTATCTAGTAGTAACATATCCGTATAGAAATGTCGACGTTTTAAATTAAGTTTTATTCACTACTGTATACACAATTTTCCACCTATACTAATGAATGTAAGGATCAAATCTACCAGTAATAATAAAGACGATAATGACTGAGTCAACAAAAATGCCTGTGCAATGTTGAACATAAACTTATTTGATGGTTGATTTTCCTTTAAACATGGAACCCTCGGTACGCGATTTCGACTCGCAATACACCGTTTTTTTATTAGAAAACAGATAAGCTTTTCCCGCTACTTTGTCTGCCAAGAATTCGTTTAACTCTACCGCGGGAACTATGCAAATTTCCGGTATAAAAAAAATCCTAAGTCTCAAACTATCGAGTTACTTTTGCATCAGTAATATTAGTAAGGATAAATCCAAAACAAATGACACGTTACAATTAAGTACCGCCACTTAATTAGCCGCTATTGACTTATTATTACATTTAACCAATGAGTATTGAATACTGCGGTTTGACCTGCTCTATGAATAACTGTTCGCTAATTTAATTATGAGTGGACTTATTTGGTATAATCATAAAAACCAGTGCACTGACATAACATTTTCTACTTACTATTATTACTTGTTAATAAGATTTTTATTACATTGAAAAGAAAAGAATACATATCAATTAAAATAAAACTAACCTCAACGTAAAATACATACATAAAAAACCGGCCAAGAGCGTGTCGGATACGCCCGAAATAGGGTTCCGTAGCCAGGGTCCAGCAGTCCAGGGCTAATTCTCCAGCTCTTCGGTCCCCTGTGACGTCTACTAACACCTCTTCGATGTACCTACTTGTTGATTATATTTCTGAGTGTGAGTCGTAGGCAAAACAATGAATCCCATACTTCCACCACGAATAATAATAAATCCCATAATTCCACCACGAATATCGACAAAATTTATTTCTAGTTATTTTTAACCAATAACTGCGTATTGAAATAATTGAAAAGTGGTCATCATTCAAATGGACCGATCCAATATAGTGATATGAGTTTTTTTTTATATTGAAGTTTTTGAATAGAAAACCTCTTTGATCAATTTCATTTCGAGGTTTTTTTTTATTGGACTGGCACTGCTGCACTGCTGCACTGCTGCTTCACGGCAGGATTAGCGAGCAAGATGGTGGTAGCAATCCGGGCGGACCTTGCATAAGGTCCTACGACCTGCAAAAGGTCGGTGATATTCAGGTCACTCTGCTATCTTTATGCTGCAGTGTGGTAATACAAATATTCTTTACTAGCTTATGCCCGCGACTTCGTCTGCGCGGATCTAAGTTATCGCGCGGTGGTGCCCTCTACCGGAATAAAAGGTATCCTATGTTGATCCTTGGGGTTCAAGCTACCTATATACCAAGTTTCGAAGTGGTTTCGACGGGAAAGCGTAACAGACAGGCAGACAGACAGAGATACTTTCGCATTTATAATATTAAAGTAGGGATTGAGCACCACAAATCAGTATAATAAGATAACATAGTTACAAAAGCCAAATAACCAACATAAACGACACTCAACATTAATACTCATACAATACATAATGTACACGAGTACTTACATAAAATATCAATATAAATAATAGCGCCCGTATGTGAGAAAATATAATAAACAAAACAAAAAAGAGCACAGAAGAATGTGTTGTCAAATATTGAGCCTCGATAATATTTTTAAAAATGGGAACTGAATTTGTTTTTATCACTATCAGAGGCGAGAATGCCACGGACGGATTGAAGACTAACTAGGTACTTTTGATTCTACAAAAACAATTGACAGTGTAAAACGCTTTCCAAAAACACCGTAGCCCATTTCTTACCACTTCACAAACTGCGTCGTACCCAACCTTATCATAACGATGCAAAATAAAGCTGCTATATTTCGCGTCCATCAACTCGAACCCTCGACAAAGGAACTGTTTAAACAACCGTTGAACCTCCGATCCCATCATTAAAACACGTAGATTATTGCTCCGCTTTGTCTCACTTTTAATTGATTACAATCTAAACTTTGCCAGACACTTTATAACTGTTTATTTTCATACGAGGCCAGGGATGTTTAAAACCATTTTAAAGGTTCCAAATGTAAATACAACTGCCATTGCACATAATGTTACGTGACTCGAAATTACGCGTTGTCTTTATAGTTAGAAAAACACCCGTCATAAAAACATAACTCAATTTTTAGACTTTCTCACGACGGTACGATATTTATGCTAAAATGCTATTAGTATAGACGAAAGAAGGCTTTAGAGTGCAAGTCATTCATCTCAGCCTATAAACGTCCCACTGCTGGGCACAGCTCTCTCAGGCTTAAGCCGTAGTTCCCAAGCGGGCCCAGTGTGGATTGGGAACTTTATAAGCTTCTTTATTTCACCCAATCCTGCATGAAAAGATTATTGGAAAAGCACTTTCCATACATAGAATTCGTCAAAAATGGCAGTGTAAAGCTAACGCGCATATAACACATAATATTACAAAGTATAGATAATACACGTTTTCATAGCAAAGTAAATTTTACACAACCTTGTCCGCGCTATGTATTCTAAATTAGTTTCATTCAGTCTAGATGTGGCGAGGTGACCCTCATTTTAGCCGTCATGTTTCAATTTTAAACACAACGTCTATCAAGCTTGTTCATCCTGCGCCGAAATATATTTACTCGCGAAGTATCTATTAATTTAGAATATTCTAGAAGCTAGCGCCCGTGGCTTTGCTTACAATAATGCAGTGTGAATCTTGCAAATTCCATTCTAATTTTCTATAATATTACAAAAGAAATCTAAGTGCGTAATTTCTAGGCCTTACAATGAGGACCGGGCGTTGACGAGTCAGGCAGTCAGTCAGTCAGGACTTTTTCTGTGTTTAGATTTAATGCAACTCTTTTTTTTCTGACATGGTAGAAGATTGCTTTGCCAAATCTTTAATCTAATTATAACTTACACGTCAGCTTAAAACTGAATTGATTAAAACACCGTAAATGCGACGAGAATCAGTTGTTGAATACTTAATCAGTTTTGCTTGTATACGTCTAAGACTTCATAATGCCACTTAACTTCATTAGATACTGGCAAACAACACTAGACGATCCATGCGTACCTTAAAAAAAAACACAAATGTAAGGTGGCGTTTACAAAAACAGAATGGCCACCGCAGCCGCAGCCAATCAAAGCTAAAACGTTTTTAAGTGTTCCTAACCGCCAGTGATTAACTGTCATCATTCCATCGTGCAATTTTCATTAAGCCATCATTAAGGAGTAGAAACTTTTGGAGCATGCTTATCCCATCCCCTGTCCCGTTTGATTAATTCACGTGGCCCGCACCTTCTGCTGATGCTCAATGACTGGAAGCGTCATTTATTAATGACGCAACAGCGGATGAAGGAGTGTTTATGGAGGCGGTTGGTTTGATGTAATGTGGCAAATATGTTTTGTGATGAGACTCGATGTGAAACAAATGAGCTTTGATCAGATGTATTAATTATACTCTAATGACGCTTTGATAATAATACTATTACAATGAGGTTTTCAGATGAATGTGGAAATCTCCATAACAAAATAACAGTTTTATTAACTTGCAACGGTCGAATTTAGCCCACTTTTAGTGACCGAGTTAAATTATTTTTTGGTGCGGAACAAAAATTACAGTCAGCGAAAGTGCTTTTTTTAAACAAGTTTATAAGCTTCTAATTAACTTGCAAGTTTAACTTTGCCCATTTCTAGAGATCAGATTGATTTGAAATTGGGTACAGCTAATTACTTTGGACAACAGTGCAAGTACAGATAACTAAAAATACAGTCGGTTAATTAACTTGAACCAAAAGAAAAATAATAATCAGGCGTTACTTTGCGGAGGTCTGATCAATAAACTATGAACAATTACTTTGCTCACAGTAAAAAAACAAACAAAATAAAACAAACACAACTATCACCACCATAACCACACTACGCTAACGCGTTTTGCACTTGCCCAGAGTTCATCGTCAGGGCAACAAAACCGTTAACCATGCTACCATCTGGTAGCATGAGAGTTAAGTTTGACCACACTATGGCCAAAGTTATTGTTTATAGTTAAAAAAAAATATGGTTGGCACAGAAACCTTCCAGCGCACTACAGCCTTGTCTAGCGAACGGTCTGCTGTCGTGTAAGCAAGACACCGGCGCCCGTCACTCGGAGCACAACAGGCCATTCGTCACTGTTTGTTTATCTGCCGCGACAACATCCCAGCTGGGGTGGCCAGGGACGCTCGGAAAACCTGTATTTTCACATTGCTTGGAGTAATAAGTTAGAAACTTTCGTTGTGAGAAATAGTACATTACTGCAGAGACCAGTAAGTAAACCAACCTGGACGAGTAGATACGAGGCCAGGATGGCGATTACTGGTCGAAGCTTGCTTTTCTCAAAAATGATGATGATAATGATAATAGTGATAATGATGATTTTGATGATGATGATGATGATGGTTGATGGTGATGATGATGATTGTTAGTGATGATGATGATGGTCGTTGATGATGATGATAATAATGATGGCATGGACTCATTTAAAAATACTAGTTAATTACATCCAACACGAGGCCCGCGCGCTGTTTGTGACGCGTTCCAAATTTTTAAAGGAACCCGTTTTGCTATCCAGGAAGTACATTTCATACTTGCTTCCTGGACAGTTCGAGATGACTTCCTGGACACTAGCAGCTAGTCTCCAGGATTCGTTACTTTCTACGACGTTTTGATGACGTAATGGCAACAATTAAAAAAAACAGCGTACTGTCTCGTTATTACTTTCGCCAAGTACCTTGGAAGCATAATGAAATCATATATTTTGGAAATTTTGCCCAGTGGCTTTAACGCTTTTGTGCGTTCAATTAAAGTTGATAGATAACTATGAACACATAAATGATTATTATATTGAATTATTATATTTTATAATGTTTGAGACACTGAGTAGAAGTCAAGTGATCGCTTAGATGCGAAAGAGGCACTGAGCGAAGCCCGAAAATAAAAAAGTCCGATTGTGAATGCTTCATTTGTTTTTTTATTATTATTGTATTTTGCCTTACTTGTACGAACTTTAGTTCTTAAAGTACCTAAGTAAGTATACGTCAAACGCCAGTCCCGTAATAGCACAACAATGGCGGAACAGGCACATATTTATAACTTAGGTATTAATTTAAATAAAACGTCGACTTCAAAACTCAGTAAAAATCGAACACTTGGCGTCGTTGTCATGACTAGCCGTCCATTTTATCACATAATTTTGTTGTATGCATGTTTTATTGAAATAACCATTAGAAAAACTTAACACCAAACGGAAATAATAAAAATTGGAACAAGCACGAAAATGTTCCGTAAAGTTTTACGAAAGTGACCCCCTTTCGACTACAAATAAAATGAAGTGTAAATTGAACTGTCTCTTCTAGATGTCTCTTGTCACCGAACACCATCTGTCTGTTTGTCCATCTGTCCGTGTTGCTTTTATAGGCCAGCCAGTGAGCAAAACTGTATAAGTGCCCTCCAAATTAAGTTTGGAAACGAACACACTCCAGACGCTTGTTCAATAACAGTTAAAGATAAGAAATTTCATCATCTGCACCGGATCCGCACCGGATAGCCCAGTGGTTAGAGAACCTGACTACGACGTTTGAGGTCCCGGGTTCGGTCCACGGAACAGATATTTATATTATGAATAACTAGCTTTCGCCTGCGGCTTCGTCCGCGTGGAATTCGTTTAGCGTGCGCTGTTCCCTTGGGAACTGTGCATTTTTTTACTATCACAAAAATCACGTCGATCCGTCGCTCCGTTTCGATGTGAAAGACGGACAAACATACAAACACACAAAAATACAAACACACACACTTTCGCATTTATAATATTATTATAGATTATAGATTTCGAATGTTTCTTCTCCAGGCTTGAGTGTATATTATTTATCTAAGTATTATGTTTATCGGTTACCTAGGTATCCATAACACAATCATTGCTTACTTTGAGACTAGATTTTGTATCAAATGTCCCGTTATATTTATTTATTTATGAAAGAGTATTCATTTCATTGACTTAATACCATAACCAATAGTGAAAATATCGTGTTTTGTTTAAAAAAAATTGCTAATCCCTTGTGGGGATTTTTGTCCTCTAATTGGCCAACTCAATGTCAAACATGACACTAGAATTGGGCGAACAGATAATAACGATCAATATCGATACCTATTATAAGTAAAGTAGAAATAGGGATTTGGTAATTACGTGCTATTAATTAAAAAAATAAACCAGCGGGAGTCGGAGTCGTAAACAAATTAGTAGGTATACATATTATCAGTAATATTTTTAAATATTTTATGGATTCGCGCAGTCGTCTTTCATCCACTATTACCTCTCTTCTTCTTAAATTTAAGAGCTATGCTCTTGTCGGTGGAGTAATCGCTACTCCGCACGGTCTTTGGTCAGCTGTTTAACTACTTGATACGACACCTCTCATATTTCGTTTTTTAAATTATTTGCCGTAGGTACAACGGCAAAGCCCACAAGACACTGGGCAAACGGGTACTGCCTTTTCGCAACGTAACGTTTGGCAACCTGTTTCATTTCGCAAACTCTAAAACTGCAAATATTTCAGCATTTATTTCAGGGCCATCGTGTAGAACACTTTAGGTTAGGTTAGTTTTATAAAAGTCCTGAAATATTTACAGTTTCAGAATATATTAAACAGGTGGGAAATGAAACAGGTTGCCAAACGTTATTCGCGGAAACATTAGTAAACCACTGGCAAAATTGTCCTCCGATGGACAGAGCCATATAAAAAAACTGAACTAAGTAACTAACTAATTTATGGCAAATACGCGTTACAGATGTTTTTTTTAATTCCCACGGGATAAATAACTCTGTAAGGGTAATGAAACCGCAAGCTAGTTTTCAATGAATATGTTAATGAAGTCGTACGCAGAATCGATAGTTAAACCTCGCTATTAGTTCATAAATCATGCGTGCTTAGCCAGAGCCATCCCAGCACAGCCGTTATCGACGTCGCAGTATCACCACCGAAGCTTAAGTGTTCGATTGAATACATAATTGATCCTCTTAAATCTGATCGCGTATAGAGCCTCTTCAATTAGCACCAAATCAGTTCGCATTAACAAAAGTGGGCGATACCGATACGTAACATACTATTGTAGTATGACGAACATTGTTCATATAAATACAAATCCTAATAACATTATACTGTGCAGCACTACACTGTACCCCAGGCTTCGCACGGTGAATTTAAGTTCCAGGATTTTACTGAATTTCCATGGAAACCCAAAAAGATAACTTCGTGGATTTACCTTGATATAACACCCACGCCACACAGACGGGCGTTTGAACCAAAAAGCTGGAAAAAAGTATTTTTATACTTTTTAAACATTATATTGATTGAAATAATAAATTTATAAATTATGGACATTTTGCCACATGATTGAAATATATTGGCATCCGAATCGTCACTATTCTCAATTTTTTGTTTAAACTGAGTTTATTGGGATCCCCATTTCACTACCAGGTCAAGGGCTGCAAGCTGTTACTTTCGAGTTTCGTCCACTTTTTCCGGTCAAGTACCCGTCTGTGCGCCGAATTTCATGTCTCCTCAGCTGCGTTTTAACCAATAGAAACGCTTTATTTACCTCGCTTCGCTTCGCTGAGCTGTTTCCACCAGAGATGTGCTATGCGAGGATGTGTAAATGAAGCGTTTCTATTGGTTAATGAAAAACACGTCCCTCGCAATACATCCTCGCACATTATTAGTGGAAACGCTGGAAACAACCTCTACGTTGAAATTTATTCTAATCCCGTGTGAACATCGAGATGAAGAGTAACCTATGTGTTATTTCAGACGTCCAAATCCCAAATTTCATCAAAATCTTACAATGCATTTTAAATGACCAATACCAATACCAATGATTTACTAGCTTTTTTAATATTATTTTTACTAACTAAATACATTTTTAGCACAGTAGATTCGCCAGTGCGGATCGGAATTATTTCCAAACACCACTGTCCATGTCATAACCAGTAATTTTAAATATATGCGAAAATTTGTGTTGAACTTTGCTAACCATTTCATACGCTTTGCGAGTTATTTTTAGTCAAATCTCATAACATTCCCGAAACAAATCGCATTCATCCTTCAACTTATTCATAAATTTAAGCGTATGTGTACTAGGATTATTCGCCTCTCTTACTCCAAAAGGGACTGTCTTGAATCAAATTGAGCTTGCACCGAGATTCAATTCAGCTGGCTTACCGTCCCTCCGGGCCCTACCTTTTTGAGTACACGCTCTGCTAAAACTATGACGACATTTTAAATTGAAAAAGGGACGAGTCGAGACTTGTGCTAATGGCCAAAGTTCTGAGTTACTAAAGCAAATGCTATTTGAATAACTTTGGTCATAAAGAAAATGATAACAATCGCACCTTAAAGAGTTTGGATTCATGGATTCATGGAGTCGTGTGCTTAAACAGATACAGCTAACAGGTTTATGTAGAGAATTGAGCGATAAGCGAGATGATGATGATGAAATTAAGGTACCAACGAAAGAAAGCACTTGAGTTTATAAATGGATGACTCCTTGCCCATAATAAGGGTTTCTTGACAGGTGAAATATCGCTAGATGTCGTCAGCATCACAAGCTTTGTTTGACGTTACAGTTTTGCTCGCAATTGACACGCACTCGTATTCAGATGCACGTTTCTCTAGAGGTTTTTAATCAATAAGAAAAACCCCACAGACAATAAGGTACAAATTGACAGTCGCATTATTGTTATTGATCTATAAATGGTCGATCACCACTGAAAGTTAATCTAAAAGGACTTAACGAGGACTTAACTCTTGAATGTGCCACGGTGACACTACCTATAGTTGTTATGTCTACGAGTATGTTCATTGATATTGCAGTTACACGAAAATTTAAGCCAGGTAAGCTCCTAAGGCCCGATCGTCGATTCCACTGGCACCCATTAAATTTAATAATGAATTTCCGTATCAACGGCTGCGGGTAATGACAAAGTTAATTCAAGTGCGGGGGCTACAAGCAACTAGCTATAATGGGCGAACCCGGTTCGATTAAACCGTCCCATTGATTGTTTGATGACGTCGATAGGATCCGATTCGTATCTTTGTTTGGGGATTTAATTACTTTATTTGTGATGAGCCATTGTCTTGGGACTGTGTCTGGAGATTTAGTGCCTTGTATAAAGTACAATCCGAGGTATATCCTGATCACATTCTTGCTCTTCTTCGATCATCCACCAAATGTCGAGTGCAGAGCTCCTTTGCGTTTTGTGCCTTACACATCATTTTTCCCGGACTCTTTAGCAAGTAGGTCGGCCGACTGCCTACTCACATGTCTTCCCATCTTCTTTCTTTTCTTCAGTCCCTTGCTACCTAATGCTGAATGTAGGCCTCCAGCAGTGCCATTTTTCTGTCTTGTGTCTTCCTCGTCCACTCTTCTGCGGCAATTCTGACCAGTTCATCGGTCCATTGTGTGAGTGGTTTGGACTGTGTTATTCAGTCTCGTTCTCCTCTGAATTCTGTGTTCCTGATCAGATCCAAATTCATAGATCTCTGAACTGGCATAAGTAACTACGGTCACTGCAATGTGATTGAAACGTCGAGGTAATTACTCGTATTACAGGTTGTTTTAATAGTTATCAGTTTAATCACGAAAGATTAAAACATTATAGGTATTATTATGTTAATTTTTATAATTCATAACGAAGTCTATCGTTCTCGAGCCGCTTCTGAAGCTCCTTAATATTATGGCTTTCCCTTTAGTTTGCTTCATGACTAAGTAATTAAATCTTAAGCTGCCCCTTCATTTACTGTTGAGGCTTTTAATTTTTTTCTTTATAAAGAAGATAATTAGTTTTCTGCCACAAGGTTTCCTTTGTACTTCTTTGCTACTTTTTTGTAGATTTTTTTTAATACTTGAGTTTTTTTTGTATCATTAAAATTTATTTACGTAGATAGGTAGAAGCCGTGGTGGCCAAGTGGTTTGACCTATCGCCTCTCAAGCAGATGTTCGTGGGTTCAAACCCCGGCCCGCACCTCTGAGTTTTTCGAAATTCATGTGCGAAATTACATTTGAAATTAACCATGAGCTTTAAGGTGAAGTAAAACATCGTGAGGACACCTGCGAAGCACACTTGTGAAGTAATCCGCGCTGGGCCCGCGTGGGAACTACGGCCCAAGCCCTCTTATTCTGAGAGGAGCCCTGTGCCCAGCAGTGGACCGTAAATACGCTGGGATGTCGATGGATGATTTACGTAGACACTTGCAATAGGTTCAAAATTATGGGTAAAACCAGCAAAAATAAAAAATAAAAACGCCCGAAAAAAACGCTGCTTGAAAAGACAATTAAAAAGTAAAAAATAATTATGCGCTACCTAGCTGTTGCCCGCGACTTCACCTGCGAAGAATTCGTTTATCTCTATCCCGCGGGGACTATGCTGATTGCCCGCAAAATTAGCCTAAGTTAATTTAGTATAAAGTATCTAGTAATATTTTTTTATCTAAGCGTTGTCGGTGTCGGGGGACCGCTAAGGTTAACATGAAACTTAATATGTTAAAGTATTAACCTTAGCGGTCCCCCGACACCGACAACGCTTAGATAAAAAAATATTACTAGATACTTT
This sequence comes from Choristoneura fumiferana, assembly GCF_025370935.1. NCBI lineage: Eukaryota > Metazoa > Arthropoda > Insecta > Lepidoptera > Tortricidae > Choristoneura > Choristoneura fumiferana. The sequence continues at coordinate 2,094,048 of NC_133481.1, forward strand.
ATACTAAATTAACTTAGGCTAATTTTGCGGGCAATCAGCATAGTCCCCGCGGGATAGAGATAAACGAATTCTTCGCAGGTGAAGTCGCGGGCAACAGCTAGGTAGCGCATAATTATTTTTTACTTTTTAATTGTCTTTTCAAGCAGCGTTTTTTTCGGGCGTTTTTATTTTTATTTTTGCTGGCGTTTTTTAAGTCGGGGGTTTTTTAAATTTTAAATTTAAGTTTTTATTTCATGTTTTTTAAACTTTGATATAAGTATATCTTTTTAAACTGTACTACTGTGTTGGATATCCTGGCTGCAGCATCAGCTCGTCGTATTGCCACCACTGCATTGTATGTAGAATCAATTACTGATCAAAACAAATCCAAACACGACATATCTGCTATTATTTTTTCAAGAGTATACTGGTGTGCTGAATATCCTGGCTGCAGCATCAGCTCGTCGTGTTGCCACCACTGCATTGTATGTAGAATCAATTACTGATCAAAACGAATCCAAACACGACATATCTGCTATTATTTTTTCAAGAGTATACTGGTGTGCTGGATATCCTGGCTGTAGCATCAGCTCGTCGTGTTGCCACCACTGCATTGTATGTAGAATCAATTACTGATCAAAACGAATCCAAACACGACATATCTGCTATTATTTTTTCAAGAGTATACTGGTGTGCTGGATATCCTGGCTGCAGCATCAGCTCGTCGTATTGCCACCACTGCATTGTATGTAGAATCAATTACTGATCAAAACAAATCCAAACACGACATATCTGCTATTATTTTTTCAAGAGTATACTGGTGTGCTGAATATCCTGGCTGCAGCATCAGCTCGTCGTGTCGCCACCACTGCATTGTATGTAGAATCAATTACTGATCAAAACGAATCCAAACACGACATATCTGCTATTATTTTTTCAAGAGTATACTGGTGTGCTGGATATCCTGGCTGTAGCATCAGCTCGTCGTGTTGCCACCACTGCATTGTATGTAGAATCAATTACTGATCAAAACGAATCCAAACACGACATATCTGCTATTATTTTTCAAGAGTATACTGGTGTGCTGGATATCCTGGCTGTAGCATCAGCTCGTCGTGTTGTCACCACTGCATTGTATGTAGAATCAATTACTGATCAAAACGAATCCAAACACGACATATCTGCTATTATTTTTTCAAGAGTTACTGGTGTGCTGGATCCTGGCTGTAGCATCAGCTCGTCGTGTTGCACCACTGAATTGTATGTAGAATCAATTACTGATCAAAACGATTCAAACACGACATATGTGCTAATTATTTTTATAGAGTGTACTAGTGTGCTAGTTCTGGCTGCAGCATCAACTCATCGTGTTGCCACCATTGCATTTATGTAGAATCAAATACTGATCAAAGGAATTAAACACGACATATCTGCTTTATTTTTTCAAGAGTATACTGGTGTGCTGAATATCCTGGCTGCAGCATCAGCTCGTCGTGTGCCACCACTGCATTGTATGTAGTTTTAATACTGATCAAACGAATCCAAACACGACATATTGCTTATTATTTTTTATTCAGAGTGTACTATTGTGCTGGATATCCTGGCTGCAGCTCAGCTCATCCTGTTGCTTTCCCATTTAGTTTGTTTGTAGAATAATACTGATCAAAACGAACCCAAACACGATATATCTGCTATAATTTTTTTCTTTAGAGTGTACCTACTAGTTTTCTGGATAGGTTTCCTGCACTTCTTTGCCGACTTTTCCATAATCTTGCGTACTATTAGCATTTTTTGTATCTTCAAATTTAGGTCCCAAATATGTTTGAAAGTAAAGTAAATGGCCAAGTGGTTTGACCTATCGCCTCTCAAGCAGATGTTCTGTGGGTTGAAACCCGGCCCGCACCTCTGAGTTTTTCGAAATTCATGTGCGAAATTACATTTGAAATTAACCATGAGCTTTAAGGTGAAGTAAAACATCGTGAGGACACCTGCGAAGCACACTTGTGAAGTAATCCGCGCTGGGCCCGCGTGGGAACTACGGCCCAAGCCCTCTTATTCTGAGAGGAGCCCTGTGCCACAGCACACAGACCGTAAATACGCTGGGACAGACGATGATGACTTAGTCACACTTGCAATAGGTTCAAAATTATGGGTAAAATAAAGGAGGCTTTCAAACAAGCATTTTTTACATATTTCACTCCCAAAACTTCACTCTTAGATCGTATTCTGCCATTTTGTTCCGTAATTCCAAAGGAAACTCTATAGTTTCGTAACATCCATCCATCCATTTGTCTGTCTGTCTGTACACAACCGTACACCATGCTACCAGTTGTTAGACCCCACTGGTTCTGGTGGTGGTTGTGGGTCTAACAACTGGTAGCATGGTGTACGGTTGTGTCACTCTGAAGATGAGCTCTGGTTGAGTTCGAAACGCGTCAGTGTAGTGTGGTGGTGGTGATAGATGGGTTTGTGTGATTTGTGTGTGTTCTTACAGTGTGGAGGTGGAGGAAGTGCATGAACACGCATATTTTGCATAAACTTAGCTATCGTAAGGTCGCGGGTGAGCAAGGAAATTATTTTAGTTCATTGATATGGACCTCCGCAAAGTAACGCCTGATTCAATAAATTATTCGATATTTTTTATGCAAATTTAAATTCAGATATTTTACATGGTGTTTTTTTCAAGGGTCAATTATTTCGACTTATTAGGTTTGATCACACACTTCTCGCATAAACAATAAGTGAAGTTAAAAGCGTGTAAATGAAACACAATCTTCTATCTGACGATCTGATGGCCAAGTGGTTAGGGAACCTGACTACGAAGCTTCAGGTCGCGGGTTCGATGCCCGGCCGGGGCAGATATTTGTATGAATAATATGAATGTTTGTTCTCGGGTCTTGGATGTTAATATGTATTTAAGTATGTATTTATATATATAAGTATGTTTATCCGTTGCCTAGTATCCATAGTACAAGCTTTGCTTAGTTTGGGACTAGGTCAATTGGTGTCAAGTGTTCCATGATATTTATTTATTTATACACATTACACATACCAGAGCAGCGTAAAGCCAGTTCGGGGACATCGTGAACGCAATCACTCTTGAAAATGATCTTCCGGAAAGATTGAAACTAGTCGCGTTTCTGACTTATAATCATGAAGTTAGTTAAAGACTTTACAAGCATTTAGTTTTGAGTCATAGATGTGTTAAGAAGGGATTTATCGAAATTGTCACAGAATAAACAGCTAGTCGATTCAGCATCGTTTTACAAAAAAAAACTCTAAATAACGGTCATTTTTCTGTTAAAAGTGGTATCATTAAAACGTCAACGAGTTCCCAACGCGTAACATAACCTCTTTGAAACCAAATAACGTCATACCGATACAATTCGATAACACTTCAAATTTCGAATTGAAACATCGCGGTGATATAAATACATACGTTTGAAGCACTCGCAGGCGGTTAAATGTCAAACAGTTTGATAAAGGTCATCGGCAATCATTTATTATTAGTGGCCAGAACGTCCGCGGAGCACATTGTGAATTTATTATACACCCCTTGAATTCATGATGTGAGTGTCCACTTTACCGTTATTTTGCCTTTTAAAGACGCTCGATGCAGGTAACATTGACGTTTTAAGGTTTTCATACCTCAAAAGGAAAAAGCAGAATCCTCATGGTATCGTTTTCTTGTCCGTTTGTCTTGAATTTAATTTTGAAATACTTTTTAACCATTGGCGCTTGTTATAAGTTTGAAGCCATGTCTGTTTATCTGCGGCATCGTAGTTCTCAAACGGATGGAACAAATTCGATGCGGTTTTTTACTTTAATTCGCTTCCAGAATTTACTTCCAGTGGTTGTTAGCTATGTATAATAAAAATCGTTTGAGTCGTTTTTGTGAGATATTTAACTTAGTGATCGCTCTTAAGCGACAAGGCCGCCTTTTGTTGTTTTTGTAATTTTAATTTTTTGTACCTGTTTTCTGTATCGCTTACTATTTCTGGTATACAATATTGTTTTTTTGGAGTCTTTTGTATTTTTTATTTCAACTCCCGGGTATCGTGAAACCATATCGAAAATACAAACTGAGACATGGATGCACAGAAAAACCATGCATAGGAAAAGTTCGTGTCTAGATTCCTGTCCAGCAGTAGTGTAGGGGTTATAGCACGCAGCACGGATTGCTGAGGACCTGGGTTGGGTTCGATTCCCAGTGCTGGTCTCTTTTTCTGGTATTTTTGTGCATCCATGTCTCAGTTTTTATTTTCAATAAAGAGTAATTGTATTGTATTGTCCACTTTGAAATGACATAATAATAATATGATGGGATAAGCTCGCCTTTGTACTTTGTACTTTGCTTTGTTAACTATTATTTTCATATGTTTTATGTACAATAAAGAGTTATACAATACAATCATCATATTGTCAGCCGAAAGACGTCCATTGCTGGACATAGGCCTCCCCCAAGGCTCTCCACTCCGACCAGTCTTATGCTTTCCGTATCCACCGCGATCATACAATGCGATCATATTGCATACAATACAATACAATAAAATATAATGCGGGGGTTTTTTAAACCTTTTAACTTGGGATGATAAGTATAGTTGAATAGTAGCGACACATTCTCCGATAGATTATATTATATCTAGCACTAGCTACGAAGGGTACTTATGAGGTCACTTATTTGCTAATTCAAATAACTACCATATTATTTGTTTTATAGCGACTAAAATCCATTTGTGCAGTTGACAGTGGAAAGTTGACAGTTCGTTTTACTAAAGTTGTCTCTTGGAATTATTGTTTTATTAGTGTCATCTACACAATATTGTCAAATTGACAGCTAACACAAGCTAATGTAAAGTTAATTTAAACTAACAACCACTTGTAAATAAGGACTTTAGAAATGAATAAATAATTTATTTAAAAATTAAACAACATTGAAAATCTGTTTAAAAAATAATACCTTGCAGAGTTTCTTGCCGGATTCTTCTCAACAGAGGTTTTTCCGAACCGGAAATTGAATAAATAGAGAGCGGATTTGAAGTAGCGATTACAAGTTTGATATGGATAAGACAAGTACAAGTAAATATTTATTTTTCAAATCTGCTGTAGAAAGGTCATACCATGTGGGCCCTGTAACAGGAGCAAAAAATTAAAACTCAGGTTCTGCTTCTCAAGTGGAACTGCTTTAGTTCTGCAACTTTCAAAAATTAAGTAATTTTATCATTATGCTTATTCCAAACAAATTATTTTCAATGTACGGCATCCAATAACCTAAATGACATCGCCTGTCACGTAACAAAAAGACGGATTTCGCAATACATTGCTTGTCCAATTAAACTTTAAACTAGTATAAAAATCATAATACAAGTTATTTTCAAAAGTTGTAGAACTAAATTAGCTCAAATGAAGAGTGGAAGCTGTGGTTTGATTTTTTGCTCCTGTTACAGGGCCCACCTTGTATATCAATTATAAACACAATAGGTTTATGATTTATTTATTTTTCTTTACATTAGTTTGTTGCAAGAATAACATTTTATTGAATTTACCTATATATAAGATTGAATTGCGGTTTTAAGTAATAAGATAATTGTAAGACCAATAAACAACATGATATCTAATAAATAAATCTATCTAAACAATCGCACTAGTCATATCCATATTAAATTAGTAATCGCTACTTCAAATTCGCTCTCTATGGATAAAGATATTTTGACTTCGACTTTGACTTTAGAATCAAATCAAACTTTGATAACGTTCGAGCGTTTTAACTGGCACGGCAGCAGGAAAACAACGTTATACATCACGCTATCATTTTATATGACCAATTCGGAGATAACGGGACATTAAAACAGATATTTAGCTAAACAATAATCTGTCGGTAACTGAATTTCGCTGCGAGATAAATCAAAACGAGCTGATATTAAAATGCTTTTATAGACGATAAAGTGTGGAATTATTATTTCCATGTTAATAGCATTAATAAATCTTGGGCCATTATGGGTTTAGAGCGGCCTCGCAGTTCCCAATGCAGGGGATGGAAGAAAATATTAATATACCTTGGAATAAAAGATGCTAGCCGATAGTATCACAAGCGAGTGACATTTTTGCATTTGGAAATAATAAATTAAGAAAATCCGACTGTCTTAAAAAAAAAGAAAAAAAAAAATGAAAAAAAAAAATAAAAAATAAGTAGTAGGTAAGTCTACAGTTGGAACTTGTTCAAAAATCGTGACCAGATAAAATTCTCGGTTAGGTTAGGCCCCGATGTTGAACTTCAAGTTACTTAACATATTCTAGACTACTATGCTTATTTTTATTCTTTTTAGGTTTTTTTTTAATCAATTTTTGTCAGGTTTTTGGTTTATAAATTTATTTTAAAACGGTACCTAGCTTAAAAGATTTATAACATGTAAAAGACAATAAAAAAGTGTGTCGAATCGAAATGATTGAAAGTGAAAATTAATGCCTCACTCTTACTTTTTAAACAGTTCATGCTGTCACTCCAAAACAATAGTAAAAAAAAAAATAGAAATGTCATTTAACCGCCTTACGGCTCCCCAGCCTCCTCTAACGAGCTAATCAAACGAAAACAATAAAAGCCAGACGCAGAAATCCCCACAAAGGTCCATTCAGTGTTAAAAATGTACCTGAGGAGCGTTCGTGTACAACACGCATAACTCAGAGACCAGGAGATGCGTTCGTGAGGCCCCCCCATCAGGCAGGGAATTCCTTATAATTTATTAACAGGCTATAAGTGCCAAAATGTGTACATTCATAAGTCCGGCGATACTGTACGATCCATAAATTATTCAACGTATCTGGAGCCCGGGGGCTCCTTCAAGGAATTCGATTGGCCGACATATTTATTGTGCATGTGGGTCCCGAATTATTTGTTAGATTTGCTTGAGGCGACTATCAATTTAAATAGCGGAAAAAAGTTACCTCTGTTTTTGTGCAAGTTTTTTTAGATTATAATTAATCCTTCTTCCCATGAATATACTTAAACGCTAAAGTTTGTAAGTCTGTTTGTTTGTTATTTCATCACGTCTAAACTGCTGAACCGATTTAGATGAAATTCGGTATACAGATAAATAGTTTGAGTCCCGGGGAAGGACATAGGATAGTTTTTATCCCGGAAAATGTAGATGGAGTCGCTAGCATCAGGCTAGTTTAATATTTTTATGTGTTTTATACTTTGTATTATTTCAAGCTGTTTATTTTCCTAAAATAAATAAATAAATAAATAAGTGTACGATTACACCGCATTTGCGTCAGAGCATCATAAGCATTTTATTCATAATTATTATTGTGCTTTTATGCAAAAAATTTAGAAGTTCACGTTCGTTAATTATAAGTGTGCACACGTATTAAAATAAAGCAACTTATCAAGTTTAAATCGTCTTACCTGTTCTAATCAACAAGAGACCTACCAAGAAAGTGTATGCTGTCAAGTGCTCGAACAATAAGTGTGAAGTTTTGTGAGTGTTTATTCCTTTGTGCTACAACAACCGGACAGATTTGTATGATTTGTTTGTAAAGTTTCTCGATGAGGGCTACGGCATAGATGTCGCTAGCGTCGCTGCTTAAGTGACTAAGAAACAAAAACAAGCTGAGATATGAGGTGCATAGGGAAATTCGTGTCGGTACCGTTGACCATCAGTGGTGTAGCGGTATAGCACGCGGTACGGATTACCGAGGACCTGGGTTCGATTCCCAGTGATGGTCTTATTTTTCTGTTTTTTCTGTGCATCTATATTTCAGTTTGTATTTTCAATTTAGATTTGTATGAGATTTGGTAAGTAGCTGGATTTTTGCAATAACATACGAGTACACGCAGTATAAATTTATTCCTTCCTTGTCCATTCATTTCATTGTTAAAGGTTGCCTGGAAGAGATCGCTCTGAAGCGATAAGGCCGCCTATTGCTTACCTCAGAAAGTCTGTGTATACACCTGTGTTTTTTGTACTGCTTGCTATGTGTTGTTGTGCAATAAAGAGTTATTGTATTGTAATGTATTGTAGTCTATTTTACGAGATCCATTTCCAACCTATTGTTTACTTATTCGTGCATGTAAATAAACTAAAAGTTATCAAAGACAAGTTATTTATATGTTTCCATTTACCCAAAATATAGGCGTTCGAGTCAGATTTCCATTTATAATCTACGATATTTTTAGATACGTCATTACATTAAACATTCAGTAGAAACGCGGTTGAGGAAAACATCACACAAAAGCAAACTTACAGCCTACGTAACTAATAGAACGATCCTAAAAAAGCACGTCCTATATCTACGCAGAAAAATTATATGAAAAACACCGCTCTCAAACCAAAATTACTTTTAAATAATGCCTTCGGGCCGGTCGGGAGTTAGAAGGCATTAAGAGCCCTCCCGAAATCGAATTACGCTAACCTCCCGTACCGAAGCCGTTTCTACGTGGCTAACGAGACCTCTTTCGGATAAAATTATAATTGGGACATAGATTTGGGTCAAAAACGGACGAAATACCCCACAAATACATACTCGTATGAACACGTTCAACGGGATCTTGGAAGGTATATCAGTATCATCATCCTCATCATCATTATATCAGTCGTAAAACGTTCACTGATAGACAAAGGCCTCTCCCATAAATCTCCAGTTGCTTCGGTTGAAAGCGGCCTGTAGGTATCGTGAACCTGCAACTTTATCCAGGTCATCCGTCATTTTGTTAACATGTCATTTTGTTAAATAAACTAAACTAAGCTAAACGTTAAATAATCATAGAAAGGAACAATTCTTAAATACTTATTAGCTTGAATTTTTTATTTTTATCAGTATAGATAGAGTCAACCAATGAGTCACTTCATGGAGCACCACCCAGAACACTCGTTAAACCAAAGGTATTGTAGATGAATTGCCAGCCTAGAGAACTAAGATTAAATACTCCATGTGCCAGTAACTTCCTGGGATACTTTGATCTTTGTACAATTTTTTTTTTTTTTAAGTTAATTTTTAGATAAGGTCTTCACTGAAAATCAGCGTCACGGCTTGCCGTGGCATTATGCTGAGTGGGGACCTATTTAGCGTCATGTATGTCTTTGTTCCTATGTTTGTTTTATGGCGTTAAATAAATGTATTTTCTTTCTTTCTTTCTTTTCTTTCTTTCTAAGAAACACAGTGTTGCAAGTAAGGCCTCGAAGCAAGATTAGCAAATAAGATGGTAATAGCGATGGTGATAAACGGTGTGCTGAGTCCTATTGCTCGCAAAATATATGTCTTTGCGTGAAATGATTTGCAAAGCCAGAGTTCAAAGCTCAAGCATATACGAAACGAGTATAAATATACAGTCACCACCAGAACCAATATCTGACACAAAAAGGCGCGCATAAATACCTGATATGACTCTATTTCTAGGGCTGTTAGAAAATGACAGATATTTTTTCACGCTCCACTACGGTAGATATTAACACAGGTTACTGTATCGGTATTAACCCGGTCCAAACAGTTTTGAGACACTGTCCACTACTAATGTAGTGGGTACTTACCAAAACAGCACCAACTATCAATACTCAGAACGATACTCAAGCCGCTGACTCAATCCCAAAGGAACTCGAAAAGTACATCAGCGGAAAACAAACAACACATTCGCGAAGTCACCTATCCAAAGTAGAGATGTGGAACTATCGATTGTTTATATCGACTAACTTGAGGATGTCGATGATTATAAAATTGATTCGTTCAATATAACGGCAAGAGCCGGTACAAGTTACCTTTGCCCGTTGTTGCTACGAGTTTTCTTGCCTACAGAAACAAGACATCCATTATCTATTTACAGTTTTGAAACTACAAATGTAACCATTACAAGTGACAATGCTTCAGCAAATATGCATGATGCTGTATTTACATTTTGTGTTAATATTAACATTTATTTCTCATCTATAACTAATCCTTACTTTTTCTGTCTAATGATGACGCATACATTAACAAAGGTACAATTTTATTGTCATATTTCAATAACTTTTAAGCGCTGTCTAGTCTACTGACAGATCATCAACAGCGTATCAATACAACTTAATATGATACAAATAGTATTTATTTACCGACACAAAAGAATGCAGTGAGTTCTTAGTCTTTGTTTTTTAAATGGCTGGTATACTATTATTTATTTATTTATCAATACAAAATTACAGCATTACAGTTAAAAAACCAACGCACTGTAAAATTCAAATTATACACAAAAAATACAAAAAGGCATAAAAACTCAAGAATAACATACACAAAAAATAAATTAGGAATTTTTGAACGACGTCTTCGTCGCTACACTAAAACGACGGAACACCACACCCTCCATCCAGAAGTCGGAACAATGTTTAATTTCTTTTATTGTTGTATATTTAGTGTCGAGGTTTGGCCAGATAAATTTATCTTCTTCTTCTATATTATTACAGATCAATGCCTAAAAGCGATTAAAAATATCGATAGTGGTACCGAGTGCCAACACTAAACCGAACTCGGATGCTTCAAGTTCGGCCGGCCAACGGGGTTATTTTCCACCAATGGCTACCTCGGAACTTGCCGCCGTCAACACACGGTGTCACTTTTCCTTCGGATGTTACTTTAAAATATTTACGGGCCAAAGTTTCTTTGGTAGGAAAAATTTTCGTCTCGCGAATTTATAGTTGAAGATGCGGAAGTTTGGCATTAGATATGTTACCTTCGGCATTCGTCGTGGATTTATTTGTGTTTATAAAGTGCAGCCGTAATGGTCTTGTGCATTTGGAAGTTTTAAACGTGATATGCGGTTGTTTGGAAAAACACACGTTTTTTTTTATACGGTGGTATCGAGAGTAGCTAATAAGTATCACGGTTTTTTAGTGAAAATTGTGTATCCTCTTGCGCTGGTTCAAAGCAGTTTTATTTATTTTTTGCGTCAAGAGCAAAAGTATTAAATATAAAACAATGATAGTTAAATTATCATAAGTTTTTGTAAAAAAAAAAACAGTTTGAAATAATAATATTGTGACACTACGACCGCCTTTACCATTAAATCCAGCCGTCTGCATTCTTTCTTCTATTTTATTTTGTTTGACGGAAATTTTCCAAAATAGTTCAGTTTTTTGCCACGTTCATTAAGATCAGTGGTTGCACTGTTATACAATGTGGATAACTTAGTTCCGATGGAGTGTTGAAAGTTTCACGATAAGGGCTAAAACATAGATGTCGCTAGTGTCGCTGCTTAAGTGAATAAATAGGAAACCAACAAGCTGAGATACGTGGTGCATAGGAGAAATTTGTCTTTGCACTCCTGTCCAGTGGTGGTGTAGGGGTATAGCACGCAGCACGGAATGCTGAGGACCTGGGTTTGATTCCCAGCGCTGGTCTCTTTTTCTGGTTTTTCTGTGCATCTATGTTTCAGTTTGTATTTTCAATATGGATTTTACGGGATGACCGTAAAAAGTAACACAATTTTTGGAGTTGAAATAAAAAATACAAAAAGACTCCAAAAACCAATCTTAACTTAGTGCCAGTTTATAGAAAACTGTAATGATTATTAGGTTAGTTTAAGACACGATAAAGTTTTTGATGGCAAAACCAGTGATGTTAGACCATGGTAATGACTCTAAATACGCTTTTTTATCAATGATGTTATTTTAATTTAGTCAGAATCAAAATTAACTCAAAGGTGTCAAATATTAACTACGTATAAAACGACACTTTACACTTAGTTTTATGGCGTGTAACACTAAACAAAATAACTTTGGCTTGTTGAAAACCAAAAGGAGTGTTAATCACAAAATTGCATGTCCGTAATAACCGATCGGGTACAAGTCACAGGCGATATTATCGCCTGGAAACGCGTAAACAGTTGGTCAAGGTTTTTGATACAAGATAAGGGAAATGTTACTGTGACGTATATTTAAACTGTTGTAAAAATAAAACTTTCTGCTTTGGATTGGTTTGTGTTTTAAACGGTTTTATTTCTGCTGCTTATATTTAAAATCTGTATTGAGATTTTTTGAAGGCATGAACAAAATGTAGGTTAGAATCTGTTTAGAGCCGATTGCACAAGTCTAAGTAAAAATAACCCTGGGTTAGCAGCTAATTCAGGGTAATTTTAATAGAAATAGAAATAGCGGAGTAGACTCCGTAAAAACTCAGTTCAACTTGCAGCGATCAACGTTACAGATTACACGTTACGTTACGTTACATACGTTACGTTACAACGTTACGGTGGAAGTACTCCATGAAAGGGAAGTCCGGTACGTAGTTTTAACGTTGGGCTCCACAGAAAACCAGCATTGCTGAACGCAACATGCAGCAACACATGTTGAGTGGAGGCCATTTTGGTGGCCTTTCGTTTCACCACGTAATTCAGTTTTACTCTTAGTTTCAAGTTTATTACTGTAAGACAATAGTACTGATGGAACCAAAATATAAAGAGCGGCACAAAATTTGGCCCACTCTACATACGAAAATTACCTGTTTTTGCATACATTTGAGGGTCAGATTTTTGCCGCTCAGTATATATTTCCTTTTTTTTTTGGTTGGCAAGCCAAGGTTGCACTGCATTAGCACATTAAAACGATGCGGTTTTTTATATAAGAAGGGGAAAACGAGCATGCAGGTCACCTGATGGGAAGCAATCTATAGCTACTACTATTATCAGGGGGCAGTGACCCAAAGTCTGGATCTTTGCCGCCAACACCCGATCACACCATGCTATACGATCTTGAGCCAGCTCTTGCCAGCCTTCGACCACTAAATCCGAAAGGTCTTTCAGGACCTCGTCCCTCCAGCGATACCTGGGACGACCAACCTCTCTCAAGTACGCTCTCTTCACGGCTCAATCCTCTCCCGGACTAAAACAGTGTGCTATCCATATACTAATATACTTAATAAATGCGAAAGTGTGTGTGTTTGTGTGTATGTTTGTCCATCTTTCACGTCGAAACGGAACGACGGATCGACGTGATTTTTGGTATAGAGATAGTTTATGGGCCAGAGAGTGACATAGGCAACTTTTTATCCCGGAAAAATGCAGAGTTCCCGAGGGAACAGCTCGCGATAATCTAATTCCACGCGGGCGAAGCCGCGGGAAAAAGCTAGTAAACTTATAATGATGTATGCTTGATTACTTTAAACATCGCGCTCGCCTGTGCCTTGGACCGCGCGCGTCGATTTGTCAACGTCGAGGGGAGAGCTCGCAGATAATACAGCGGACGCTATCAGCCGTCGATGGCCGCACTCGTTACGCCGCACACTGCGACTGTACCCGTGCGCTATGCATTAATGACGTGTGCTTTCGATTGTACTTATACAACGTGTCATTTTTGATTTCGGTTAACTTTAAGGGAATATTCAATAGGTCAAATTAAGTTAAATTCGCTAAACACTTAAACTAAACCTATTCTAGCCGATTTATGGCAAATAAAGGGTGTTTAAAAATCCTGTGCTATTTAACTCAGATTAAGGCTTTATACGATACTACGGACGGATACGGCTTAAGGATTTAACAATATATCAATATAACAATACGATACAAGTGCAAAAACATAAAAATTCGAAAAAAGACTAAACTAAGTTTTGTATGGAAATGGAATCACAAGAAGACTTTGTCTTAATACAATATACCTATATACTATAGGTACATCAAAAATTACTTAAATATATAGTTATTATAAAACACTAAGAATAAGAATTATACCTATATTTTTTTATTTTCGAATTTTAATGTTATTCCAATCGTATCATTTAAGTAATCAGTAGCTTTAAAATTGGTTAAATTGTAGTACAAAAATAACATTGTCCAGCTCTTTATACGTCAAAAAGGAGGCCCATGTTCAACAGTCAATTGGACGTCCTACGGCTGATAAGATGATGATGATGGTGATGATGATATACGTCATCATCACACGATGAATATTTCTAAACTAAAACGCACTATATTCAATGAGGGCTATCGTTTTTTGTCTTACTAGATGGCGCCGCTGTTGCGTAGGGTTTTTAAGTGTCGCTTTCAAAGTCTGTTATTACGGGCGTGAAAACAAAGTTTAGATTAACATCATATTTAATACATCTTAAAACCGTACCATAAAAATATCGAGCAACCACAGTGTTGCGTAGTCCCGTTTTGTTCGGAAAAAAGGGAGGACAAAAGCTATCGAAAGACAACACTGTCTCAAAACGCAGACATTTATTGCCCCTTATCGCATATAATTAATTTCAGGTAATGCAAAATGTTCACAAAATTATTCTAATTATAAATAAAAAAAAAAAAAAAATAATTGTTTATTAAAGGTAACCTTATAAACCCGCGTAGCTCACCCAAAAACTATGAGATTTGACATTTTGGAGACCTCACGCTACACTAGCGCCTGTAGCGGCGAATCCATACGCGATAGCCCTCATTGAACGTTCACCAAAATCCTGAAGTTCACGTAGTCTCTTTGAAGTCTGCGTAGCGCGCTACGAAACTATGCTACGAGCTACGTATTGTGCTACGCCGTAGAATGCTACGCCGCCAGACTAACAATTTAGTAACACTGTTATTGTTTCGACAGAGTTGCTACGCTTAGTTAATTATGAAGATATACGTATATTTAAGTTACATCATATTGATAGAACAAGTTTATTAGAAAATAGAAAGAAAGAAAATACATTTATTTAACGACATAAAATAAACATAGAACAGATAAAGACATACATGACACTAAATAGGCCCCCACTCAGCGTAATGCCACGGCAAGCCGTGGCGCTGATTTTCAGTGAGGACCTTATTTAAAATACCATATACGGGAGTTATCACGCTATTTTTACACAAGTAATATTTACCTCGACGTTTCGGCAACGTTACAGTTGCCGTGGTCACGAGTAGACTGAAGTGTGGGGTGTCAAGTCTGCACGTGTAGTTCGTGATACGAGTGCCGGTACTATTAGTGATCAAGTGCGGGTAGTTCGAAGAACTCGCGCTGCTAGGCAGACTTGACACCCCACACTTCAGTCTACTCGTGACCACGGCAACTGTAACGTTGCCGAAACGTCGAGGTAAATATTACTTGTGTAAAAATAGCGTGATAAGTCCCGTATATGGTATTTTGACTATGAATGAGAATCACGAAAGTTTAAAACGTTATAGACCTTATTTAAAAATGAATTTAATATAAAAGTTAAAAATAAAATAAATAAATTATTAAATTGTATGGCAACTTATTAAAAGTATAAGTACTTTGCATTACATACAAATAAACGAGACTTAGGGCAGTTTCAGACAGGCGTTTTATTTGCGCGTAAAGCTTGTTTTTAGAATCACGTGTATACAGGGGCAGTTTTGTTTTCTTCGAATGTTGAACAAGCAGGAATACATGTGGACACGCACGTTTTACCTTGCGCGCGTTTGCGCGTATTCCAAAAACTACCGTGTACGCGCAGAAAAAACGTTAGTCTGAAACCGGCCCTAGGTTGTTTTTCCCACGCTTGCCCAGTGCGGATCGGGAACTTCACACATACGCCATTAAGTTTATTGAATCAGGCGTTACTTTGCAAAGGTCCATGTCAATAAAGTAAAACAACAACTTAAGGTAACTTAAGGTCGCGGGTGAGCCAAATTATTGTTTTAGTTCACCATTCAATTTCTTCGCAGGTGGGTACAGTCCTTACGATGTATTCCTATACAGTAAGGCTCTTGATAAATTTTAAAATTTACCACGAGCTTTACGGTGAAGGAAACCATCGTGAGGAAACCTGCACAAACCTGCGAAGCAATTCAATGGTGTGTGTGAAGTTTCCGATCCACATTTGGCCCGCGTGGAAACTTACGGCCCGAACCCTCTCATTCTGAGAGGAGCCCTGTGCCCAGCAGTGGGACGTATATAGGCTGGGATGATAATGATGAAATTTCAAAATTGTCCACATACATTATGAAAAACTCAGACGTACGAGCCCGAGCTGGAACCCACGACCTTTCTTGCGAGGTAATCAAACCACTAGGCTACCACGACTAATATAATGTTAGTAAGGATAAGAATTTTGACTGTCCACTTTACAATTTTTTTTTTAATTCGACTGGATGGCAAACGAACAAGTGAGTCTCCTGATGGTAGCAGATCACCACCGCCCATAAACATCTGCAACACCAGGGGTATTGCAGATGCGTTGCCAACCTAGAGGCCTAAGATGGGATACCTGAAGTGCCACTAATTTCACCGGCTGTCTTACTCTCCACGCCGAAACACAACAGTGCAAGCACTGCTGCTTCACGGCAGGGTTAGCGAGCAAGACGGTGGTAGCAATCCGGGCGGACCCTGCACAAGGTCCTACCACCTGCATAATGTGGATTTCGTCTTATAGCATACATTTTGACCTAAACAAACTCACAACATTGCATACATTTCAAACGTAATAAAATATTCTAGTAAAACCATGTTAAATCAAGTTATGTTTACTTGCAGTAATTAATTTACAAATTGAGAAGGTATCAAATGAAATTTCCAAACGGGAGCATTTAATTTTTTCCAAACTTCAAACGTTCTCGTATTTAGAAACGTTTGATTGGGAACCCTTTTTAACATTATTATTTTATCATGTGTTTCAGAACATCAAAGTAACGTTTTAATTGACTGATTGGATATAATGATGCGAGTGTAAATATAACATTTTGTTTTTCTTTGAATAATTTGTTTATTTTGGGTGCGGCTCGAAAGATACATCAGTATTGGTATTAACTACTAATATTTAGCGTAACGCTATGTTTGATATAATTCGGCGGCTTTCTCGGACAAAGAAATAGTTTAGCTATTAGTTATAAGATGAAATCTGTCTAAGGAGTCTCCTTTACATATACTTTTTTAAATGTACTTTAAGCAACTGTACTGCAACTTTATGTTATGGGAGTCCATGGGCAGCGGTAATTGTTTTCCATCACGTCACCCACCTTTTTAGTTTACTCGCACTGCACTAAGTCAAAAAATATATTTATGATCTGTTGTGGGTCACATGTTGATTTTTGAGGAAGTGGAGGAGTTTTCCGCATGAAAGTATAGGTTGCACAGATAAAAAAGACCAGATAGAGAGAGAGAGAGAGCTGGAGAGATGTATCATCAATGGAAATACCAAGAAATCACACAACTCTCGTTTAGTCGTTCTGGCCCATTATCATTAAGATGGCAGTGAATTTAAACTGCAGTTTAGCAGGGCCGCGATGGTCGCGACGTGCACCCGGTACTGATTACCTACGGCTGGGCAATAACGCGGTATTCTAGGCTACGCCAAAAACATACCAGTCATTTTATATTTTAAATTAGAATCGGGAAAAATTGTTTGCGATTTTTTTTTAAAACATGGAAACTTTAAAATATACAAAACGATAGTGTTACGGATGCTCGTTCACGCTCGGAGACTCTATGACTTGTTGATAGAGGGTACTTAAGACGTTCTAAGACAATGTGAATATGGGGATAAAAAGTAGCATATGAATTAATTTAATTCAATTGTTTAAGTGTGAAGGAGGACACACTTACGCAAAAAATATTACACTACAATATTAGAAGTATAATAATTTATTATCTTTTTTCGTTTTCATAATATTCTAGTTCATGAAACAAATATTAACGCTCAAAGAACAAAAGAAAGGGGCCGACTCAGAGAGAGGACGGTAGCTGGAGGATAAGAAAGAATGGGGAAATTGAGGACCTGGTGTCTGAGCCCAATGTTATAGGGGAGACCAAGGCGTCCAGACTCCGGTGGTTCGGGCACGTAGAAAGGATGGGAGAGGATCGAGCCATGAAGAGAGCGTACTTGGGACAACCGAGTAGACGTAGGCCGGTTGGTCGTTCCTGGTACCGCTGGAGGGGCGAGGTCCTGAAAGGCCTTTAGGACCTCGGGGTCGAAGGCTGGCAAGAGCTGGCTCTAGACTGCAAAGCGTGGCGTAATCTGGTGTTAGAGGCCAAGACCCACTTTGGGTCACTGCGCCCTGGTAGTAAGTATGAAACAAATATTACCCGTTTAATTCTAAATTCAAATTCTAAAACACGCCCAGAATGGACATCTGAAGTGCAAATTACAACCGAAATACACCAAAATTCGAAGCAGAACCGCACGAATTCAATCCGAGCTATCCCTTTCGCACCTCAAACGACTCGTTTTAATTCGTTCGTGCATCTCTCTCTACCGTTTTGTTATAGCTCCGTGCGTCCAAGTAATGTGAAATTAATTTTCCCGCGTCTTGTTGATATTACATATTTGGATTTGCTCAAATAGTGTGAATTAGGAACCGTTTCATCGCTTTCTCTGTTTATGTTATTTTACGTTAAAGATATACATGGTGCTGAACCTTTTTATTTTTAACCCCCGACGTAAAAAAGGGTTGTTATAAGTTTGATGTGTGTCTGTCTGTCCGTAGCTCTTAAACGGGTGAACCGATTTGAATGCGGTTTTTTTTATTTTAGGGCAAGTTCTTAGACATGTTTTATCAAAATCGGTCCGGCGTTTTTCGAGAAGTTGAACTTTGATGTACCTACAGTTCAATACAGACGGCATCATATATATTATAATTCTGTCCTGTAAAATAACATGAATATACTGAAACAGAAGATAAGTTGAACAAAGTAATTATAAGTTTTTTTAAATTTTAATTCGTAATGATTTCAGTAGATGATTGAGTACGTTAAGACGCTGTTTTGCAATACTCAGTCAACTCACTGTCATTTTGCAATACAATGTCAACTGCTAAAATTCTTTTCTAAGGGTTGACATTGTATTATATAATTAATCAGGGTTTATACACTATTGCATAACAGCGTCCGTTTATCAGAACATCTTTATTATCTCTATAATTTTATTAGTTTTTTTTTATTTAGTTACTATCTACTTTGACGCCATACATTTCCTACATCGATAATTTAAACATTTCTATTATAAACATCGCTATTACATATCGTGAAAAACATTACAAGAACGTTAAGTAAAAATAATTTGAATCCTGACCACCAATTAAAAATAATCGAGTATAATGCTTTTAAAAAGGTATAAAATAATATGACGTAACGTACATCTACGTATACTGATTATTTTAAATATCCCGCACTTTTGTTGCATTTTTAGTTATAATTTAAATACATTCCAACGCTCCAATTAGTGCAACAAGTCGTTCCAACCATTCCAAAAACATCCGCACAAATTCTGCATTAAAATGAAATTCTGGAACTGACAAAAGAATTCAAACATAGCGCACCATGATGCAGCTGATACTAATGTTTATTGACTATTTAAAAATGCCTTTTATTGGGATTTGTAATTAGGTACTAAATTAAAATGTTCGTTAGTTCCACACCATCCTTATTCCGCACCATTATTTACAGACCATAGAGGTGTGTGCTTCCAACCATAGATCTACGCTTACATTCAGCCATTCGCTGTAAAATAATTCATTTACAATATTTTTTTTTGTATTATAAAGAGTTTCCATCCCAGCCTATATACGTCCCACTGCTGGGCACAGCCTCCTCGCGGAACAAGAGGGCTTGGGCCATAGTTCCAACGCTGGCCCAGTGCGGATCGGGAACTTCACACGCACCATTGAATTGCTGCGCAGGTTTATACAGTTTTCCTCTCGTTGTTTTCCTTCACCGCAAAGCTCGTGGTAAATTTCAAATGTAATTCCGCACATGAATTTCGAAAAACTCAGAGGTGCGAGCCGGGGTTTGAACCCACGACCCTCTGCTTGAGAGGCGATAAGTCAAACCACTAGGCCACCACGGCTATTTTACATAAAGAGTTTACATTAATACAATTGACATTTGTTTTTTCTTTGGTATTGTAAAGAGTTTACATATCTAGATACATAAATACATACTAAAGTCCTGTGTCTAGTAGAGGAACGTATATAGGCTGGTATGATGACGATGATGATGATGTTGAATTAAAGTCCATTTAAATTTAACCCGAAACTGCAGTTTAGTGCTAATTTTTGTGAAATGCTTTACTATAGTTAATAACCAAGTTTTGACCCGTTTTGTATTATAATTAACTAAAACCAATTAGTGAAAAGTCTCATAAAATTGGAAAGCATATTTCTGTGGTGCCTGCTCATCGCATTTTAAAACCATTTTCATAAATACGTTGCGGAATATAAAGTTTTATTTCACAACAATCTGATAAGTACTTTTTTACCTTAAAACATCTCAAGCTGCCCTTTTACTGAGCTAATAAAGATGGTAATCAAATGACCGTTGACACTTTGTGGTGTGTAAACATAGAGGTGTTAGGAAAATTAATATTGTCGATAAAATCGAAACGTCAGAATAGTTTAATAAAGCTGAAAGACTACTTAGAACATATTATTATTAGAAAGGTTAATATTTCTACACACACAAAATCACGATGACAAATTGGTAACCTTGTCTCAACGCTTCGACCACATTAGAGCTTCCGTGGTTAAGAGTAGACTAAATATTGCGATAGTTTTAAAACATTACAAATTAAAATGACGATTTCCTACACTAGTGACATAATGCACGTGTAAAATGTTTTCTTTTTTGTGAAATTATTAGGTATTAACTACAAATTAAGGCGACGCGGAAAGGTGGCAGTCAATCATACTAGCTTATAATTTAATTTTTTTCGTTTTCTTTGCAACGTAATAATAATAATAGGTAAAGTTACTTCAGCTTCGTTTCAATGAAAGCGCACCTTAACCCGAATATTAAGTAATTAAAAATATCAAGCACAATCCACCATATTCAAATCACCGCTGATAATAATAAAGCAACTTGTCACTTTCACACAAAGTCGTCAATGTAAATCCAACGAAGACATGAACTTCACGCACACTCAATATTCCCTAAATAACACCAACAACCCAAAACATTCCTTATACCAATGTGAGAGTTCAGAAATTGACTTGACAGCGAGACCCATAACAATACGCATATTTCTGATTTAATACAAGATAGAAGTAAACGGCTCATCAAATGCCGCAGTGCTGTGACTTATTAATGTGCTAGTAACGACGGGTTATCGATGGTGCATGAATAATAGATGTGTCGATGTCGATGATTTGACGTGTGCGTGCCACTTGATTGGGTCGCGTGGATTCTTTCCACTGACTGTAATTGGATGATATCTTGGGTCGGGAGTACGCTATTATAGATGCATGCGCTTAGAAAAGATACTTAAAGCTACGTTGACGACTTTCTTGCGCGTTGCAACCAACGGTGGTTTTTGAAAATACTTTCTACAGTTTATCGTCTACAGGCTTGCTTCGTAAATAAATCCGTCGGGCATTTTAACAAAAAATGTTAGACAAGTATTTTTTTTTCATTCGAACATGAAACGATAGTACATTTATTATGTGTAGAACATTTTGTAATAATCTAACTGACAGACTCATTAATTTTCTTTAGGACACTGGCACAGTAATTTTATTAATTGTTCATTACTAATTAGATTATAATTGAGTAATTTAAAAGCTTTTTAATTAAATGCTCTATGAGCCCTATTAATTTCGGTGCTGATTTCAGGGACAACCAGTAAGTATACTTTTTAAATTGCGGCCGGGAATATTGTTTAAAAATAAAACATTTTTAATCAAAGATACCTAATAAATCCGAAACACGTCGACTAGAGTACATTGGTAAAAAAACAGGAAGTTAACCGGAAATTACTGTTACTATAACAACGCTAAGGAAGAAATTTATGTCCGAGTAGCAGGGAGGAAGTCTAAAAACGTTCGTTCAAGAAAAATAAGTGAAGGCGAAAAACGAGCAAGGTTTAAATGTTAGCAAATTATTCTTCAGTTGTCCAAAGGGTCACGAGTTTCGTGAGTTTTCGGAATCATAAGTAACCTCCTTATTGTTTGAGCACAGATCAGCTAACTAGATCTTTTGACATCATTTTTGTCGTAAAATAGGATAGGTAATTACCTAAATTTAATTTCCGCTCCATCCATGGAATCTCGCTTCCTTAGATTATATATGACTATATGTATGATTATATATGATTGTGTCAAATATAATCTTAGATCGCCTCAGTGAAGCTCAGACATGTGGATGTGTGACAGACTTCAACCCATCGATTGCAAAAAGGTTAGATTTGGGTGCTGTTTGTATTGTTAGTTCATTTAAAATTCAACATGAGAACTCTTTTAAACTTAGCCACGGACACAAATTCGTTATCCATCACATTAGGGGCGAAACATTGCCTTGTTACGACACTAACATACCTATTACCCAAAACACTTATTTTAATTACATACCCATGAATATGTCGTACAGTCACGCGACGCAATATTTCAGAGACAATCGATATTCAAACATTTCAACCTATACAAATAGTATGGGATCTGAATGCAAGTTAAGCTACGTCATCGAGTAAAAGATCTTGTAGGTACGCCCTTAACCATCTTAAAGTTGCGTTATAAATCTACTCCGCCGGAGTGTCATAGGCCAGATTGATAGGTACACCCATCATATGTTTTTTTTTGGTCAGGCAGTTTCAGCCACTTAAATCGTGACAAATTTTCTATTTTGACCAGAGGCCTTATTTTCTAACGTATTCAGAATCACAAATTGTTTCTACGACTTTTTTCCGTCACACGGGACAGGAAGAGTGTAGAGAGAGATGGTGAATGCAATAGCATCATCTTAGCTGTAGGACGTCCACTGGTTGGAGATAGGCCTCCCCATAAACCTCCAGGTCTTATTTACAGCACTTAATTGCAGCTATGGTTCTTGTTCGGAGGCTAACTATGTTACGTAATTCTGATAAAAAAAAAGATCCCGTATGGTTATACCTATTTCGCCTCGGCAATTTCTTAGGCTGGCCAGATTTTTTACATAACTTGGCATAGTTGAGAGCCTAAATTGTGTCAATATTATACCCAATGACGTAGGTAAACTAACAATCGGACCCGGTACTAAAATAACCGGTCGATCCCGTCACTAACTTATGCCATGTTTAAGTTTCTATGATTTCCCGGGGGGTCCGGGATAGTATTTGAGGATGGCCTCCGACTGTGAATTATTGAAATCGATTGATTACATTTTGGTAATGCCTGGGCTATTGTTATTTGTTCTCAAGGGTGCAAGGTTTTATGGTAATCCTGTTTTTTTAAATAGATTAAAAAGTCGGTCTTTAAAATTGATTGCTCACCCGCGACCTTCCGATAGCTACTTCTTTGCAATCAAGTGTGCATACAGGTCCTCCGCTTCCACGCTGTAAGAACACACACACACACATCACACAAACCCAAGTATTACCACCACCAAAATACGCTGACGCTCTGATGGTGAACTCTGGTTTGAGCTCGAAACGCGACAGCGAAGTGTAGTAATTGTTTATAGTTCATCGATATGGACCTCTGCAAAGTAACACCTGATTGAATAAGTTAGGTTTTTTTTAAATAATGATAAATTAAAAACAAACGACTGTGCTTTAACAATCCAACATCACTTCTCACTCCACTAATATCCCGCCCTATTCAAATTTTAGTCCAGCGTCCCGTTTTTTTATTTCAAGCATGATTAACTTTATGAAACGCCGTAATTTACGAGGCTGGTTCTTAATCGTGCGCTTCCATTCCATTCGACGTTCGTTCCGTTTTCAATTCGTTTCCATTTTTAACCTTAAGCTGCTTCACAATGAGTCTCGGACAACCGGAGTTATTTATGTTCTTAGATGGCACGTTTTCATAAATGTTTGAAGCGTTTTTTAATTTCTTGCGGTTTTTAAGGATGTTCAAGGAGAGGTAGTTACGTAAGTACCTTTACCTACTTGGAAATTATTTCCTAAAAGTTTCACATTCTCATTTCATCTGTCAAAACGGCAAGCATAAACTTCACAAGTGCCTCACAACACTGAACTCTCGCTCCAACGTTTAATTCTTATTAATTAAAATCTAGAACTCAGATGAATTAATTATTAAAGGGGAATAAACAAGCCGGGGGTTGTAAACAAGAGGTTCACACTCGATTGCCCAAACGTAGGCAACGAATAATTGCTACGACGTGCGAATAACCCGTTAATAATAACTGTCTGGACTATTTCAGCAAACGTGTATGCATTCGGTAAACAAGGCGTAATTGTTGTTGTCTACGTCATTTTCAATTAATTTTTATTGATGGTAATTCTTGTTCGTTACACTTGCGTTGTCATCCAATTTACGTGTATATCAAAATTCAGCTCAATTGAAAAACTGGAAGTAAAAAATTTCCTAATCTAGCGTACAGCCAAGGGTATAAAATATCTTATACAGCCAAAGCGTCAAATAGATGTACACAACGATCTTTTGGTTAGCATTAGGTAGGTGGATATTTGACGTCTTGGAAAGGTATACTTATGACTGTACAAAAATACGAGTGAAGGTAAGTAAGAGCTTGTTAAAAGTATTAGATATGGCTTATTTTTTTTATTTCGTAAGATAAGCCAAAAATTTTAAAATAAAAATAATTATGTAAAAAGCCTTTTTTCGTGCTCGAGCAGGTGAAGTTTTTATGGTTATTGTCATTAGAAATTATAATTTAACAATTATATTATAAAATGCTAATTACGAGTACAATCATTATTTTAAAATAATCGTCTCTTAAGCATTTAAAACGGTATGTAATACTTTAAACGACACTGACTTTACACACCGGCTGCTAAACGGTAAAACGAGCTCTGAGCCCATTTCATTTTTGAAATAATTCAACGTCTAAAGAATTTACAAATATGATTTTTCAAGACATACCCATCCGAAATATTTCTGTTATCGATTTATTCAATCAATAAACGCATTTAACATCATTAAAAAATCTTTCGCTTCATAACAAACATGAAATATTAAAAAAAATCTCTTAACCATAAATTCAGCTTTTTACGAAAATCGTGCGTGAAAATTTAAAGTTAGCGAATAAAACGCGACGCCACTGAATCCGAACCCTTTCGTTGCGAATATTCAAAAAACCCTCGGGTTCCTTGAAAATATGGCGGTTGCCAAAGTATTCGTAAGGGTATGTAATTAATTTATTAGGATGTACCCTCGTGCCTTAATAATTTCATTTGAACGAGGCCTTTTACTAAATATTATGGAATGGAATAAAATCTTTAGAGGGCCGTTTTTGATGTCATATAATGGTATGAGTATTTACTTAGTCCAATATATTATCCTGGGTTATTAAATAAGAATTAAGTATCTTAATTTTCTAATGAAATAAAATTTATATCATAATGATGATTATATATTTAAGTATAGCAGTTACCTCCTCTATTTTCGCTGTCCGCCGGCTTCACCTGTATTGCTCGGTTCATCTGAAAGAAAAAAGTATATGTTTAGTATAACAAACAATACAATTTAAATATTTTATGGGTGATAACTACAGCTAGAGCTAATGTTTTAAACTTTCGTTATTTCCACTCACAATTATTACCCCAATCGGGACTTATTACTCTATAAACGATTAATAATTACCTCAACGTTGCGACCACATTCGCAGTGTACTCGTGACCACGGCCACTGTAATGTGGTCGAAACATTTTTTTGTAATTTTTACTCGTAAGTTAGTATGATAAGTCTCAATTGTGGTAGTAATTATAGCTAGAGCATTCAGCCCTCAGTCATGGCGTCGAGGTTCTAAAATCCATGAAGGTAGCTACCTGGTTAAGAAACTTTTTCAAAGTCAAAGTGTAGATTGATAAAGTCTGTTATTATAATGTATCTCGTCACGGCCTATGGACGTCCTACTGTAGGACACAGGCCTCCTCCCAGAATTAGAGGCTTGGGCCGTTCTTCCTCAGCGGGCCAAGTGCAGATTGAGAACTTCACACACACTTCTAAATTACTTCATAGGTTTCCTCATAATGTTTTCCTTGACCGTAAAGCTCATTGATAATTTTGTATGGAATTTTGCACTTGACATGACAAGAGGTGCGTGCCTGGGCTCGAATCCACCCACCACCCTTTCCTTGAGAGGCCATAGGCCAAACCATGCTAACACGATGTAATTATGTCTGCATGCAATTTAAGAAAATTAAATGGACATAACTAAAATTAAAAATATTTTAATTAATTGGGACAATATCGAAAATACAAACTGAGACATGGATACACAGAAAAACCAGAAAAAGAGAGCAGCGCCAGTGTCTGTACTCCTGTCCAGTTAGTGTAGGGGCATGGTACGCAGCACAGAATGCTGAGGACCTGGGTTCGATTCCCAGCGCTGGTCTCTTTTTCTGGTTTTTCTGTGCATCCATGTCTCAGTTTGTATTTTCGATATGGTTTTACGGGATGACCGTAAGAGTAACAAACTTGGAGTTGAAATAAAAAATACATAAAAACTCCAAATAACCAATCATACACAGAGATGGACAGAGGAGGTGACCCCCGTTCCGGGTCGTACTTGGTGCAGCGGGTCTCGTTGGCCATACAACGAGGCAATGCCGCTGGGGTGATGGGTACGTTTGGGCCAAGTACGATGCGGACGGGTCTGGAGTAGTTTTTATTTTATTATTTTATTCATTACTATTTTTTTTCTCGTTTAGGTTTTTTTGGTATTTTGTGTTTTTATATGTAATTGTTTTTTTGTATTACTTATTATTATTTATTTTAGTATTTCGTACTTTTTCACCTTTTTTGTCACGAATAAATGATTACAGGGATCATAATTGGAATAAAATTAAAAACATCCCTAACAAATAGCGACTCTATGGATAGACCTCAGCGTGCCACCAAATAACCTAGTCCTAGTGACAACTCAAACCAATAAACATCAAAATAGCCGCCCAGACTGATATTTACATGGCAAAATAATTGATTACCAAAATGACAGCACACAATAGCATGGGACATGAATTATTCAGCCTAATCATTTTCATTTGCATTGTCAACTCGGAGACGAAATTGGCGGCGTTGAAAGCCGTTGGATCCCATGAAATAACCGAAACTGTTAATTTACCGCAGTTAATATATTCCAAAATAATTCTGTCTGCATCTGATTAGTTTGTTTTGCGCACGGCGACTTTATACGTGACCTTCTGTTTCCAATTAAAGTCGTATTAACTATTGTCGAAAGGGGTCATTAAAGTATTACGTAAGCAGAATTTTTGAATTTTGACTCCCCGCTTCCCCTTGTCAGCAAAAGTAAGCAAGGTTCTTCTCATGCTCAGATACGTAAACAATGGTATTTTTTTAAGTTGTTCGGGTTTTCTTGTTGTTATAGTCTTCACTTTTCTCTTTCACTTCTTTTCAGATATTTCGACGGGATCGGGACGTAAGCGCATACAAACTCAAAAATTTTATCGATAAATGTATAGATATAAAATGTTGTATAGTGTAATTTACGGGAATTCTCAAGAAAGTTTAGAAAAATCCCGTTTTTCAATTCGGATGCGTCTTAATGATTCTCGCTAGCAAAGCGATTATACTCAAAGAAAATAAAATATTTGTTTTAATAATAACATATGAACGTATTTAAAAACCTCGCTACACTCGGAACGGAAATTGCACGTCATAATATTGACTTCGTGAACATTAGTCGAGTTGTTTGCCGTTATCGGTGTTAGTTGTAAATGGTAATAAAGGGTCACTTTTATGACTTGGGAAATGAGAAAAATTACCCATATTTAAAAGGAAATAAACCCAGCATTTTATTGCACTCAGTTTATGGTTGCTTTGGGTAAATAATGAATAAAAGTGACTGTTTAAAACGTGCCTACGTAAAAATTCTTAGGGTAAATAACCTAACCAACAAAAGGTTAGAAAACCCCCGATTTTGTCACTTCAAAGTTCAATATCTCATTTTAATGAAAAATATCTTAAAACCATTGCTAGAAAACCTGATTTTAAATGAAAGAACCGCATTCAAATCGGTCTACCCGTTTACGAGCTATGGTGCCACAGACAGACACACATACACACAAAGCGGCCAAACTTATAACACCCCTCTTTTTGCGTCGGGGGTTACAAAACTCCTCATTGTCCTATTTGACATTTAATAAAAAATAAATAATTGAAAGACAGATAGGGACATTGCGAAAGTGACGGAAAACAAAAGTACCTGAAAGGTTATTTTTCCCCTCTGAAGAACGGAATCCTACAAAAAAGCTAATTTATCATAACTATTATAAATAAAGCATTTACTAAAAGGGTCTTACAAGTTAAGCTCTCACGCAAAGCGTTTACGCCTACTGCTTTCACTTGTCTAGTTAAGCTTCCATAAAAGCTTCTTATTTTTAAATCAAATAAAGCTCAACAGGAAACTACTTCACACCGAAAGCTCCAGCTTTCGCTTTTATCCTGAATTACATATTTACAAGAGAAAGTGAGTCATTTCGAGCGATTCCTAGAAAGAGCTTTTGCGGAGTGAGGCTAATGGAGCTGGACAAGTAATTTTAGTGTCATTTAAAAAATAAATCCTCCTCAAATAAGCCCTCCCGTTCTAAGAGGAGGTCTGTACAATACAATACAATACAATAACTCTTTATTGCACACCAATACAGTAAACAGTACAGAAAACACAAGTATATACATAGAGATTTTCTAAGGTAAGCAATAGGCGGCCTTATCGCTTCAGAGCGATCTCTTCCAGGCAACCTTTACAATGGACAGAAATAAGGAATACATTTTAGCAGGTGGTGCAATTTACAGTAGATTAGAGCAGTATCAAGAATACCTACATAAAACTAACACATACAATACACTTTATACACAACAAATCTAAACAGATAGATAGGTAGATAGATACTATAACAACATATAAATAAGCTAACTATAACATTCATACGCAAGATGACAGATAGTGCTCTCTAAGCATAGACTTAAAGATAGGCAAGGACTTTGCGCGCCTCAAGTCTATCGGTAGGGAGTTCCACAACCGAGTGGCCTGGACAGTGCCCAAAACCTCCAAGAGTGAGACGAATATAGACTAAGATGATGATGATGATGATGAAAAAATAAATTACAGACGAAATTGTATGTAACCGTTCTGATGTGTCACGACACTATACGTCAGACAAAATGTGCCGTTGCGTGGTTTCATACATAAATCAGTAATTATTAATTGTGTAAAATAAACATACTAGATGTCTCTACATGTTAGTAGTCTTTATGGTAACGTTAATTTATAATTATATAAAAAATCTTAGCACTGAAATGTCTTCTTTTTTATATTTTTGCATGTGATTAAATATTAAAGTTTGATTCGTAGGCGATTTTGCATCTAAACGTGCAAATTCCTAGTACAGTCATTTGTCTTGTTGTGTTTTTTGTTGAAAGAATAAAGATTATTATTATAATGACGAGATTTATATTTGACTAACACAATGGCATGTTTGTGTCTATATCTCATATTAAATGTATGAAACCGATAGCTTTCTGACGCACCACAACAGAATACGTCAGATTTAAACGTATGTTGCCCTTAAAAAAATCTATATATCTATGTAAATATAATATGGTTTAGTACAATACAAATATTCTTTATTGCATACCACAAATCAGTACAAAAAAAGTCGTAATAGTTTAGTATAGCAATATTTAAGTTATAAAGCTTCACGTATAAACATTTCATATTTTAATAAGCTTTCAAATGAAGCGGTTTCGACACACGAATAGCTTAAACCAAACATAATGTTTAATATAAACTTTTGCAGTGAGCTTTGAAATGTGGCTGTATTTTGCGGTGCATTTAATAAAGCTCGTGATAGCCTAAGAAAGTTTTATAATGAATAAATTTAAACAAATATTTTCTTGGTATTTACAAAGGTTTATTTTTATGTTCCACCATTAGATTATTTTTTGATTAAACTAGATTTTTGTTTGAATCCATACTAAAACATTTTTTTTAATAAGCTATTTAGATTTTTTTTACAATACAATACAATACTCTCTCTGTTTATTGTACCTACACCAGAAATATGTAGTTAGTAAGCAGTACTACTACTGCAGTAGTGGCGGTAGTATTTTCATCGGCGATACTATCGGTTTTTTGTTTACTTGGACATTCTTGCCAAACTGGCCCATATATGACGAGCTGGACATTTTTTATTGCATTCTTGCTTTATGATTGCATTTATTTTCTTTTCTATTCTGGGTGGAACAGAATAGAATCGTTCGGTCTATAGCCGGCCTGAATATTAAAGCAATTCTCTTTGTTTAACACATCATACACACATTTTTCGTCGTTTTCAAACGTTTACTAAATTACCTATTTTCACAAATTATACTAGGTCGTTATATCGTATGGTTTCTCGTAGGTTCTATTGTAAAATGTGTATTAAGTATTTGTAAAATAAGTTTTTACATGAGATGTCATTTTAAGAATGGTATCTATGTAATTCAATTTACAAACAATAGTTTTGTGTCTCGGGTCACCCAAAACTATCTCGCCAATATGTTTTCTTTCCCATTCATACTTCCACAATCGTGGCACATTCTCATATCAAATTTCTTTCACCAACAGACAGTTTATATTCACTCGAGCAACAAGTATATTTCTGATATAACCGCACGTTACATAACGTAGAATCCTCAGAAATACTAGCGCTATAAAATGCATCTGATCGTTTATTTACTAGCGTCGGAGAGGGACGGAACACTTGCAGTGGGCGTTAACATCGGTAGGCAGGCTGTAGGCACAGGTATATACCTACACCATTATAATAATAGCTTTATTATACGTTTGTCTTGAAATAATGCTGCTATTCACAAGTAATCACGTTTATTTGGTAACGCGCTTTAAGATGTGAGAGATTACGGAATGAATAATAGTCTATCTAGTTACTGGTGTTGCAAAAACGGACGGAAAGTAATACCTACAGCGGAAAAAAATGCATGCCCTTTGACTGGTAAACTTTACCAAGTTTTACCTATGAAGAAATCGAATTCAATACAATACAATGACTTTTTATTGTACACAAAAATAGTAAGCGACACGGAAAACAGGTACACAGAGATAATTACAAGGTATAAGCAATACGCGGCCTTCTGGCTATAAAATAATAATAAATAAAACATCATAAAAAAATAACAAAATGCTAGTGACCCGAGTCGCTGGGCAAACTTATATTTTTTTTTCGACGCAGGAAACGTCATTTCATTATCGTTAGGTATAATTATGAATAAATATTATAACAATAATATCAGGGGACGATTGACACCATTCGAACTAGTCCCAAGTAAGCAAAATTAATATATACCTTATAAAAGATTCTATCCCAAACAGTATTCAAACGCAGGATCCCTAGATTTATAGTAAGAGCATAGGTAATTGAATAACTTACGCTTTCAAAACACCATTTACAATGAAAGTATGCATAAAAGCTTTTAAAACTTATAATTAAATAACATCTGATATTTTAACGCAGCCGTAAAGGGCCCAGTCAAATCTAACTCAAAAACATGAAGAAGCCAATAACAAAAAAAGTTTGTTAATAAAATGTCGGCCATCGGAGTCGTAAAGGGGATCGATACCATTTGATGAACATTCCTTGTGTAATGAAAAGGGACAAAGATGGTATCTGTGCTATTAGAATTATTATGGCCATTCGTATGAGTTAAACTTGTGTGGGCAGACAACGTACGGTCGTAACATTTGTAACTGACTTGACTAAGAAAGGGCGTATGATTATTTTTGCGCATTTTTGGTAAGAAAGAAAACATTAGTGCATGGGAAAAAATAAGAATAAAATAAAAAAAAGCGTATGTAATGGATGAAATGGTCCTAAATCAGCAAACTACCAGTCTTACGAACGATGCTGATCTTCCTTTGGGATCATAGAGACGGTAGAGGTTTTTAGGTGAAGTTGGAAAAAATTCGACCATGTTAGTTAGCTAGAATTTAAAAAAAGAAGGAGTAAAAAATGCCGGATTTTTCTGTCAAAAACGGGACATAGTAAATTATAATACAGCCAGTAATTTTTGAAGTCTTATCCTTTTCTCCAAATACAGCAATCCCCCAAAAGCGCACCCGCGCTCATCCTCGCGGGACATTTAATTTTGAGCCTAAAATCATTCAAATCTAGACGTGTGGCTATGATGAGTCTGTAGTAGTTACCATACAACAGGACTGTCTGGACAAAGCTCTGTTGTGACAAAAAAATACCCATGCTTGTTATGTCTATGACATTATACCTATCGCTTTTTGCTTTAACTTGTCATTGTGATCAATTTGCATATTAAAGCATGTCACGTTAAAATTTGAATTAAATACTGTCTTTTATTATAATAAATTGCGACGAGGATGGGATACGAAAACACGTGCTAGGTTGCACAACTGCTAAGTTTTAACTGGGTATTGATGTTATCTGTACAACTTTTTGAACCCCTTTAACGAAAACTGGCTTTGATTTTTATTTGTGATTATATCTAGTAGCAATCAAAAATAGAAGATTGTATAACAAGAGCATAAAACGAGCCATTTTACCCGAGAACGTTAATATAGCCACCTGAGCCGGTACAGCGAGGGTGGATAGACACGTCGAGGGGGAAATGGATTTATTGCTCGAGTTTTACACTGCTTTTCACTTCGATGGCGAGGAAATGAAATAGCAACAGTGGAAACAATTGTTACCTTAAACAATTGTAACCTTGCAACCTTTTATTGTTCAGTCATTACTATCATCATTATAATTTTTAAGTTTTATTGATCTATTTTGATTGAATTGATTTATTTTAAGTTTTATATAAATTAAAAATTATTAAAATAATATGTAAAAACTTTTTTGTTTGTGGCTGTTTACAAATGATTGCCTTGGTCTTAGACCAAGATTTTACTTTATGCACTAGAACCGAAAAAGTCACTTTATGAACTTTACGAGCACGAGAAGTGAAGAAAAACTTTTTGCCTAATTTCTAGTATAGGTAGCTGTGCGGTGCATTTTTCTTGACAATAGCAATGATGACGTTTTCGAAAGCATTGAAACACTAAAAAAAAATAATGAATAAAACTGCTTTTTGCAAAATAAACATGATCCTCTTCCATTCATTTTGATATACTTACCAGAATCATGTTCCTAAATCAAACTTCCTAAACGTCACTAAAAACACGGCTGTCACAAAAGTAAACACACTGTTGACATAATTATCACATAGCGGCACTGACAGAACGTCGAACAGGTGACAGCCCTGATCACGTGCGCTTATCCAAACTGACAACCCTGACAGGCGACAATGTAATATGGCACCTTTTACTCCGATGAGAATCCCGTGTTTATTTTCCCTCACTATTTGTTTTGCGGTCAAGAATGACATGATGTTATAGTGGAGAAATATTACTTGAATTTATGTTTGAGGACCTTGGTGGTGTTAGCGCATGTAGTTTTGCTTTATTGTCTGGACACGTTTAAGTTGTTTTTATGAATGTTTTTGGAGGAAAAAATGCACTAAACGGGCGAAATTTCGTTTAAATGTCTAAAGTAGATATATGTTTTATAATCGGTTGAGTACTTCTTTCCATTGTAAAAGTTGCTTAAAAGAAATCGCTTTGGAGTGATAGGGTAGCTTAACCTTAAAACATTTTCTTTACGTAACTCTGTTTACTGTACTGCTTACTATGTTACGATATTCAATAAATAATCATTATTGCGTCAATTTTGTATCTTTTGATTTCGTTAATATGATAGCTCAAAATCATCGTAAACTTGTGTTTTTAATTATATCGTGAACGCACAGGGTGTTATACTGCAACTGCGTGTAGGCCAGTGTGCTAAAAATAGCGACATCTTCAACTTTATAGAACACCGGACAAACCATCGGGCTACCAACATACTTCCAACGTGCGTAAGTTATCGTGCGAAACTAGAGCTGGGTCGTTACGTATTTTTTGTGAAACGTAACGTAACAGTTTTTTTTGACAAGTAACACTTTCGAAAAACAGTTACTTTGCTATGGCTTGGTTTCGTTGCAAAGGAAACGAAAATTACGTAATCAAGTGTAGCTGTTTAGGATATTTGAACAGTTTTCTTCAAGGAACAGTTTGTTTCAAGAAACAGTTTTTATAATTATAAAACGTTTGTTGTAAAATATTTGTTCTTGTGAGAAAATTTTCTCAAGTCAACGCATGTATGTGATAGTCTGTGGTATCGTTTCACAAGTCGAAGTGTATGTCTAAATGAACTGTTTTTAATATAATATTTTGAAAACGGCAAAAAGTGTCATTTTCTCTGTATCATTCAAATTTACAAAAAAAAATAAAACAACTTTGTGAGACAACTACTTTATGAGACATTAAGTTTTAAATTTCGATGTCATAGTTTGTTGTAAGGTGGGCCGCAGCAGGATACATGACATAATTATTTAATTGTAATACTTTCTTTTAATGATGTACTTTAATTGTTCTGTTCATACACAATGTAAATTGTTTTTGAATACATTTTTGAATAAATAAACTGAAACTTCTCGAAACAGTTTCAGAAAATAACGCTCAGCTCTACACAAAACTAAACGTAAACGTAACACAAACACGTTTGAACATGTATTTGTGGTGAATACTTGGTGACAGGCCTTTTACAGGGCCACGCGATGTGTCCCAATTACCTCCGCGTGTAGATGCCTATCAGAACACACGACAAATAATTTATCACCATTACAGTACTACATTAACACTGGCTGTTAACTAGCTTTGTTTATTTAGTTCTTAATGACGAAAACGTAAATTGGACGGATGGAATTTTTCATGACATGTCATGACGTGGAAGTGGATGGATAGACGTCGCGGCATGTTTGTAAAGGATTTTTTTGTTTAGTTTCGCTTTTAGATTCGAATATGTGTGTTGGGAATCTATTGTGGTTTCAAACTTTGAAAATATAATAGTATAATACTCGTACTATAACGCAGTAATTACTTTTTTATATATTATAGTTTATCGTTTACTTATTTATTAGGAATTTCCTTGACTATATACTTATGAAGCTATAGTGCGTTTTGTCTTTGCAAATAATAATAGTACAGCAGAAAGCAAGTTAAAATATTTTTTTGCAGTTTTTAGTGACAAAAAGTTAGGTGTTTAATTTTAATAGAATACCTATACTATAGAATACAATAGAATAGAATCGATATGGTGTGCATGCAGACGGTCCAATTACAATTCATACAATTTTTAAATGATAACATAACAGATAATTCACGTCTGAAATTAAGTTTAGCTCGACATGTTTCGGGCTGATCCGAAACCCTTCATCCGGGAGCAACGCGGCTCGGCGGCTGCTGCAACACGCGCACTGCGCGCCACCCCAAGCCGAAGCCAGCCAGATGAAGGGTTAGCCCGAAACATGTACAGCTAACGTGAGTTATCCATTTTGTTTTCATTTAAAATGAGTGAGTCATGGTAGTTTCATATTGGTTAAAATTTCTTGCTGACGGTCTTTCGTCTCTTTAATATATGCGACAAGATACTGATTGCGGTTCAAACGCTCGTAGAACTACCCAGCTACCTTGCCACAGACAAACAAACAGAAAGACACTGGCGTTAAACTTATAACACACTTCTTTTCACGTCGGCGGTTAAAACGGTTCACTGATACCAGCAGGAAGATTTATGGTGCGAGGCTCAAGAGCCAGTGGTAAGTGGAACTGTGCGGTCTGTCTGTCCCTCTGGGAGAGTGCCGGTGTCCGGCACACTATAAACGCCGTGTTATTTACTGTGACAGGATGGCTTGCTGTTTAAGTATTGCATAGACTCGGCCAGAAACAGAACTTAACGTAAAATAATGTAGACAATAACCCTCCTTTGGGCAGTCGGGTATAAAGGCGACATAGGCATTATAAAATAGAGGTGTAACAAAATAGTATAGATAGGAAATAAGACGTATTTTTACGGTTAATTTCCATGAGTTCTTGGTATTTGACGCATTTTCCAGCATCAGTGTCAAAGAGAAAGTACTTTTCGTACAAATTAACTCTATTTTTATTAACCGTTAATCATTATCCCTATTTACCTTTGTTTTCTGTACTGCGTACTATGTGCTGATATTGAATAAAGAGTCATTGTATTTATTGTATTGTAATGTATTAAAACAGATAGTCGAATTAATTATGATTGATAAGAAGCTTTTTGGTGGACTTTAGGCTGCCAGAAGATATTGTAAAGTAAACATTTAGGATTCAATTATTATAATATGAAGAAGATACATATGTAATTAAATAACCCAGCAAAATGTGTTGTTCTTTCTCATGGAATAATTAATCATATCTGTAGGTATGTAATGAAATTATACTTTACATTTGAATTATCGTAGTTAATGTTTGTTGATATCAAATCGCCACTCAAGAACACACAAATTCAGCGGAATTGTTTTAGTGTTCGGAATATTTTGTGAGTCCAATACCAAGTAAGCTGTACGCTTAGTTTTATTATCTTTGTTTTATACATACAAAAATCAAAGAATAATGTTATACCTAAGTAATATTGCATTTGGTATTATATTTGTAAATTTTAAAAACAATTTTTACAATCTTAAAAAAAACATCGAACGTTAATTCGGCTTCAATTCTAAAAGCTGCGAATACCATTACGTGAGAGCCTCTTCACATAGGTAGAACCTTCAGTTCTGTGAAGTGAATTCGGGTTTAAAGTGGTAAATTTAGAATTAATTATCGTAGTAGTTGAAAAACTTCGTTGATTGTAATAAACGTAATTTCCAACATAATTAACTAACATAATAACTTTTATTTCTGGTTAAAGTCGTAGGTAAAACTTTATTTCAATTTGTCAGTTCCATAAATTATAAGATATTGTTAGACGCTGACGGCAAATTGATATTTTCGAAAAAACTAAAGGGACTTGTGATTTATATTTTATTATTGCACATAAAATAAAAAGTTAAAAATAAGACAAAAAGAACACCTTTTCTTTGTTTGTGCAGTCGAGGACTAAGATATTTTTACACTTTACAGTTTTATGCAGAAGTTAAAACACGAAGTTACAGCGACAAGATAGTAGACTTATTTATTATAGTCACGATTGACTACAGTCGACCAACCATTAGTAGATATGTTTTGTGACAGTGTTTACATAGAAAAAAAGTGGCAGTCAAGTGCGAGATCACCTCCATCGTGAACCGACAGTCGTCCACTGCTGGATTAATCTGTCATCTCCCAGGATAACAGGATCGAAGGATTTTGGGCACAAATTTGTGCCTCTGGGAGAGGACAGGTTAAGGCTCTACAGACCTCCACCACCAACTTGTGTAGTGCCTACTCACGCTGCGTCTCCCGGTACTTGGTCACCAATTATGAACACATTTCAGCCTAATCAGCATTAAGTAGTTCTTTGAGTAATGTGTCCGACCACTGCTTGCGTTTGGCGATTCTTCTGGTTATTTCACTTATTTCAGTTCTTTTGAGATCTCCCCATGTCTGACTTGATCATAGGTAAAACCCGAGCGTAGCCTTCCCATTGTCACATTAATACCATTTGTCTACTTACGTGTACATTATGTATGATGTTATGATCTACAAACACTCCATAATATTACTGTTCACGAGGCACTTTTAAATGAAGTGGTCTTTTGTAATTAACACAAATGTTAGTGCGTCACGAAATGATATAAAATGTTTAATTAATTTGGAAACTGTTAGAATTTGTAAGAGCACTTTGAAATTAAAATGGTTGCTTTATCTAAGTGGGCGTTTAGTTTAAAATACGTTTTTGTTAACATGTGGGTATTTTCGAAAGCTTTTGTTAATTAAGGCAGCAAAGTTATAATTGTATTTTTTTTAACTCAATTTCACATGTAGTTTACAGTCTAAATACTTACAATTGTAACTAGAAATTGATTGCCAAATTGTAAAGAAATAACATATTGGAAATAAATATTTTTATTTATAACAACAAGCAATAAAACACATATTGAAAGTTCATTAAAGTTACACACAAACATGAGGAACTTTTTAAATTCAAAGTTAAAGTCAAGGCTCTTATGAACGGTTACAACATCTGCGTTTGCACTATCGACTTAAGAAATTATTCACTATCATAAAAAAAACACCAATTATTTTACACACAACACAACCACAACCCAACACCCGAAAGAGCTCTGAAGACTTTTAACAGGTGCATTTCAACTACATTTTTATAGACGCAAATTTCATAATTATGGCACGAACCATCCCAACGGTTGCCTTCATTTCTCACGTAACATTGTTGTCTTATCATAACCATATTCACCCTTTTCATCAACAGCTACGTAACCGACGGAAAAAACGGAGTTTACCCAACGTGGGTTAATGGCGCGTGTGAGGATATTCTTTTACAAGTTTCAGCTAACTGGCTGGGGCATGATAAAACTTTTTATGTTGTGCTTATGTGAGACCCTACAGTTTTGGAATCCATAACGCGTTATGCGGTGTCCCGTAAGGCAATCAGGGGACCGAATGTGAGGGCTAGTTGAGTCCGGGTCGCGTTCCATTTTCAAATGGGTGATTTTGTTTTTTTTAGGAATTCGTTTTTAACTGAAGTCTTTTGTTTTTATTTTTGTAATGGAACTTTGTGTGCCAGTGCTATTCAGAATTGGTTTTCTATTTTATTATAATACTGTTGTTTGATTGTTTACAACAGGAAAGAAATTAACATTTAATGTTTACTGGAAGCAGAAATGTCAGAAAATATTTGTAGGTACCCGTTTTTCATTAATTTTTAATATTATGCGTTTTTTAGAAAAAGGGACGATTAACCAGATAACGCGATTGGCACAAAGACATGTGGCAACATTAGTATAACTTAGTAAGCAAATATAAACTAGTTAATAAAGGCCCATATTGTGTTCATTAGAAAATATTCAAGACTAATAGATAAATTACCATTGACATGTTGTATTATGTAGTCAAAAATCAAAGCTGTAAATTTAACCCTTTGACCGCCACGGTCGGTAAAACACGACAGCTGAAAAGAGTGCCATAGTGGCTATGTCGGCATTTCGTGGCGCATGTGGAACGATTTTCAGAATTTTTTTTGGCGGTTAAAAGGCTTCTAAGTAATAAAAAAGTCCGGCATGATTGTATGGGCTATTTTCAAGTAAATATTTATTTATTATTTTTAATTTTTTCATGAATATTGTTTAAATGAATACCTACGTTCTCAAATGCTTAGAAATGACTATATGTAAAATAGTTTTTTTTATTTTAGTGAAGGTATCTAATGTGCAATAAAATTACAAATGGTAATTTATAATTTACAGTAGGTAGTTTGTTAATACATAATAAAGTTGTTTTTAATACGTTCAAGAAAATCAGCTGACGATTAATAGAAATGTTAAATATCATTAAAATAAACCCAGCCTATAAACGCCCCCTGGTGGGCACAGGCCTCCTCTCAGAACGAGAGGGCTTGGGCCGTAGTTTCCACGCGGGCCCAGTACGGATTGGGAACTTTACACACACCATTGAATTGCTCTCAGATATTAAAATATTTAACGTAATGTTACAATGGCACAGAATTATCAAATAGTTACACTTTAAGTTATACTAATTATAATAATTTGAAATAACAAAGTTTACGGGTAAAACTGATAACTGAAAATATAGCAAGTGAATTAAGGTACCTAGGTAATTAATAAAAAGAAAAGTAGTAAATAAATATTATTAAAACTTTATTCTTAATAATTTATAAATTAATAAAAACAATAAATAAGTCATTAACCTGTGATCATAATTATAATCACATAATATCACAATGTCCAGATAAATAATGTAATCAAAATACTTCATAGCACAGTTTTAATTAACGCCAC
Source organism: Choristoneura fumiferana (assembly GCF_025370935.1). Lineage (NCBI taxonomy): Eukaryota > Metazoa > Arthropoda > Insecta > Lepidoptera > Tortricidae > Choristoneura > Choristoneura fumiferana. The sequence goes on from NC_133481.1 coordinate 2,133,703, forward strand.
AGCCCCTCGTACAAACAAAAAACGCACGAAACAAAACTCTGAAAAAAAAAACAAAACCAAAATAAGAACACGTCATCAAACTCGTCAACACAAAAACACTGTTAAAAAAGTAGGTAAATAAACTGTTTACTTACAATAACAGGCGGTGGATATTCAACTTTCGCTGAACGAAATATATCTACGAGATGAACCATATGGACAGATAAATTAGTCGCAGATTATGTTAAACTTTGAATGGGCCTAAATACGGGAGGCAGCGGACGCGGTCGCGGCACGAGCGTGGACAAAGAACTAGCGACACGTCTATCCCGAACGACGGAGCGACGGCTACTGAGGGCGAGCGCGGGCTACGCACGCGGGGGGCGGGGGTACGCACTCACGCAGGCTTGACAACCAATAGCGTGCGTGCGCCGCGCGCACTCCTCTCGCCCCTTCCCCGTCCCGCGGACGCCCGTCACCTCACAATCGATGCCCTATATTGCATTAATTATTTAGGTAACACGCAATAAGATAACGCGAGGTGGCAGATAAGGGATCTTCGTACGTTTAAATAAATCATCGTATCTTAGTCCAGTTTTATTTCGAGTTGGCGCCGCGCGTGGCCAGTAGGTATCGCCCTGGTAGGCATTATTTACGTTGTCACTGCTTACCTTTAGCGATTGTTTTTTCGCTGTGGGTTCCGTAGTTTCGTTACCTATGTTTGAGTTGGGAATCTTTTTACACAGGGGGTTCTGTTACACGGCTTATTTGCGATTTTGATGCGTGTGGGTGGTGACAGGCGCTTAAGCCGCTTCTGCTTATTGCGAGCTACGCCTACAATTTGTTAGGGAAACAAATAAAACACAAATTAACTGATATAATTAGCGAGAGTTGGTAGTAGAATTATTTATAGGTACGGTCACGTTAACATGTCACAAAAAGATTAAAATTTCGCACAATTTATAAATAAATTCACCAAAATGGCAAGCTTTTAGAAAACTTTGGACTGCTTTTAGTTCTAAGTTAAATTAGTTTCTGACAAGTTGTCATATTCAATTTTAGTACCATAAATAAAACGCCTCTAATATTTTAAAATGAAATACTATCAGACGTAGTTTTATAATTCGGGCTTAGTTCCAATTTTAAAATAAAAGACTGGCCATAAACAAAAACATGCTGCCAATATTAAAAAAACAAATAAAAAAGAAATCAAAGTGGAATTTGCGTGAAACCATGTGTTTTTATAAATGGTTAACAAATGACTGGCTGGCTGGAAAAACGGCGAGCCACACGCGACGCCGACGCCTACCGCGCAACAAGTGGTTGCTTCTATACAAGACTTCACGGCCGCATAGGAGCGGGCGGGAGCGATTTTATAAACATTTTTTTATTGGACGTAATGTATCTACGATTGATATTAAATTACGCTACACCAGGATTTAAGAAGGAAAAAAGGTAAATGTCTTTGCTCAGGCAGTGGGACTTCAATAAAAGCTGTAAAATTGTTTAGGTCAAATCTTGCAAGATTTTATATCAGTGATATTGATTTGTTATTTGATATGAATGTTGATTTGGTAGAGGATGACATTGCAAGTATAAAAAATAGTTTTCATAAAAAAATATACCTATTTACTTTTAAGGTGCCTTCAGGATTAACTTTACCTAATATTGTGCACTTTGACCCACTTCTAGTAGTTTGCTTCAAATGTTAATGTGAATGTGATGTTATTAGACAGGTTTTTTTAAAGATTCGAGTAAATAGGTTTGCGTTAATCATTTTCCAATTCAGAGATTTGTTTGTGTAATATTCAATTGTGTGATTTCCTGGTCATCTCGCAGCTCATTAAGTACATGGGGAGAGCAAAGAACCGTCTTGAGATTGCAGATGCACAATACCTACCAGTATCTGGGCCCAAATTATTTTTTGGACATTTTGAAAATCTCCGAAAACTTTTTTTTTCTAATTCAGAATAGCATTGATGTTGATTGATGACTTATTAAAATATTTAGGCTTAAAAGTTCAATATCTAAAAACGGCTAAGCACTAAATAAAAAAAATCAAAAAGACTCCAAAAAAACAATCATAATTTGATTGCTTGGTGGCGACATCTCTTGTCTGGGTGAGCGGTTAGTTCCGAAAGAATGTGACGTCTCTCGATGAGAGCGAAACATAGATGTCGCTAGTGCTGCTGCTTAAGTAGCGTAGTAGAAAAGAGAAACCTGAGATATGTGAGATATGTGTGCATAGGAGAAATTTGTGTCTTAGACTCCTGTCCAGCGGTGGTGTAGAGGTTATGGCACGCAACACGGATTGCTTAGGACGTGGGTTCTATTCCCAGCGCTGGTGTCTTTTTCTAGTTTTTCTGTGCACCCATGTCTCAGTTTGTTTTTTCCATATAATTTGAATAAATTAATAAAGTGCGAAATGTAAATGTACTAAAGACTTATTTGGGAAATGAAATTACTGCGATATTTTTTTTTCCAAAATTTCCTTTGTCTTTATTTTATTTTTAGTTGAAAGTAACTTAACAGGGTAATCAAAAAATGTAGAATCCCCACTAATGCAAATTTAAACGTCCTCAGTATGTTGATGTTTTTCAGACACACGTCTTCAGTTTATTTAAATCAGGACCATTTGGGCGTCACCTGGGTGGCGGACGTGGCCCGCCTGCCAACGAAGCCCCATCAGCCTTAGGGCTCCAGGGTAACAAGTGATTTTTATGAAGACAGCGCTTAAGCCGAATTTACACTGTGCAACTATTTACAAAGTGCTAAAAACATCGGAACTGTTAAACTTACAATACAATACAATACAATAACTCTTTATTGCACACCAACACCATAGGAAGCAGTAAAAAGACTTTCTGTGGTAAACAATAGGCGGCCTTATGTCTTCAGAATGTAATAATTAATTAAAAAGTCGCATTTAATAATATTAATCTGGATAACTGACGTCTTAAATCGATTTTAGCTCGACATGTTCCGGGCTTGTTCGTAGCCCTTTCTCCTGGAGCAACGCGACTCCGCGGCTGCTGCACTGCGCGCCACCTCTCAATAAAGTGAACTGTGAGTGAACTCGATTTAAGACGTGAGTTACCTATCCGGGTTTATTTTATTAAATACTAGAATTTACCCGCGGCTTCCCACGCGTAAATCATTAGATACAGCAGTGACTTGAAATTCCGGAATATTAAAAGTATCCCGTGGGAGTTCCCGAAAAATACATCGTGTTTTTCATTGACGTTGCATTAAAAACAACCATCCCAAATTTCAGGAGTCTAAGCCCAACAGTTGTTATTTCGCGATTTTATCCCTATCGGGATAAAAAGTAGCCGACATGTTATTTCAGATGTTCAGCTATCTACGTACCAAATTTGATCTAAATCCGTCCAGCCGTTTCAGCGTGAAGGAGTAATAGAAACTTTCGCATTTATAATATAAAAGTAGGATGAGCGATAGAATCCGGAATACGGAAATTCGTCGAAGAACTAAAGTCACTGACATAGCTCGAAAAATATGCAAATTGAAGTGGCAATGGGCAGGCCACATCGCTCGAAGAACAGATAACCGTTGGGGGAGAAAAGTCCTCGAGTGGCGACCACGAACCGGAAGACGAAGCGTTGGCAGGCCTCCCACCAGGTGGACTGACGACATCGTGAGAGTAGCGGGAAACCGGTGGATGCAAGTGGCGAGTTGTCGTTCATTGTGGCGTTCTAAGGCGGAGGCCTTTGTCCAGCAGTGGACGTCTTCGGGCTGATGATGATGATGATGATGAGGATGAGTGAGTCTCACGATTCGTAGGTCTCACGGTAGTTCTATTTAAAAGTCGCTGAAATAATGTCGTTTAATTTGACTACTACGATCCATCTTTTAATATTTTGCTTGTGTTAGAGGCCTCATCTGGTATCGAAAATACAAACTGAGACATGGATGCACAGAAAAACCAGAAAAAGAGACTAGCGCTGGGAATCGAACCCAGGTCCTCAGCAATCCGTGCTGCGTGCTATAACCCCTACACCACCGCTGGACAGGAGTCTAGACACAAATTTCTCCTATGCGCACATATCTCATGTTGTTTTTTTCTACTACGCTACTTAAGCAGCAGCACTAGCTCATCTGGTAGTTGCATGAATTTATTCCATTCGATACATATTCAGGTAGTATTGTTACTACTACTGTTAGGTTTTATTCTTTTTATTTTATTGTTTTTTAAGGTCAAAAGGAAGAAACGGAATAGATTTGGTTTTTTGGTCGGTTCTATCTTTGTTACTCTTTGCTATTATAATCAGGACAGCAACATTTCAAACTGTCAATTTGCTTAAGAGTATAGACCTGCTTTATAACTGCCTTTGTGACGAGACACTGCAGGGGTCAAATGAGGGTCATTACTTAAATTTTGTTTATTTAATTCAGTTTATCACAATTTTGGAATCTGATTTCTGAAAACGCTTCACAAAGCCTATTTCTCCAAATGGTTTTCGATTTATTATATGTTGTCGAAAATTGGGAAATCCCAATTAAAGTCATGCGAACAATCCAAATCCACATCCATCATTAAAGCCTGCAAAAACTGGCATATCCTAGCGTCGCTACCAAACGCTTCGTCTGTCTAATTCGCCCATCCACCGCTTTGAGGTCAATCAAATTGTGCTCAGGCAACTGGGACCATCTTGTATAAGACTTCCTACCCCCCCCCCCTGGAGGGGGTATTAAACCTCTGCCCTGTGAGTAATGCGTATCATTTTTTGCCGCTTCCTACCTTTTTATATTTAGGGCGGGCTTTATTAAAATTTATAAACATATAATATGCTATCAATAACTGAGATGTACGGCATTGTGGTCGTTAAATATTAAAGTGGTGGTGCTCCATGATCCGCTGCTCCTGGGTGCTGCTTTGTTTACGAGTAGTATTGATATTATGTTGTTTTAAAGAAAGAAAGAAAGAAAGAAAGAAAAACATTTATTCGTGACATTTTTACAAATAAAGAAAAAGAAAAAAAGGAAATTTTGTCACGAAATGGTCCCAACTGCATGATGTCAACTTTGCGGCCGACGTGGTCTTCCGTTGGAACCATTTAAGTGTTAAAAGAACAAAACAAAACAGCAGTGAACTCGACAACTAAAACAATTTTTTACAATACACAAAACTAGTAAGTAGTAGTAGTTTTCTAGTACATCTCACTAATATTATAAAGGCGAAAGTTTGTAAGTCTGTTTGTTGTGTGTGTGTGTTGTTACTTCATCACGTCCAAACCACTGAGCCGATTCAGATGAAATTTGGTATACAGATAACTTAGGTCCCGAAGAAGGACATGTAGCCGTGGTGGCCTAGTGGTTTGACCTATCGCCTCTCAAGCTCAAGGTCGTGGGTTCTAACCCCGGCTCGCACCTCTGAGTTTTTCGAAATTTATCACGAGCTTTGCGGTGAAGGAAAACATCGTGAGGAAACCTGCAAAAACCTGCGAAGCGATTCAATGGTGCGTGCGAAGTTCCCAATCCGCACTGGGCCCGCGTGGGAACTATGGCCCAAGCCCTCTTGTTCTGAGAGGAGGCCTGTGCCCAGCAGTGGGACGTATATAGGCTGGGATGATGATGATGATGAGAAGGACATAGGAAATAAAGAAAGAAAATAATTTATTTATAACAGCAGTGACACATTACACAGGTTAGGAAAAATAACAAGTGTTGCCGCCATAAAAAGTAGTTTCTATCCCGGAAAATAGCATAGTTCCCGCGGGATAGCGATAAACGAATTTAGCGCGGACGGAGTCGCGGGTAACTGCTAGTGTTTCTATAAAATATCTCAAATTCAAATTCAAAATTCAAATGATTTATTCAGTAAATAGGCCGCAATGGGCACTTTTACACGTCATTTTTTAAACTACCAGCGCTTTCGGACCGATGACTTTCCGCTATTGAAAGGACTGCTGCCGCTTGCTGGCCCTGGAGCCCCTACTGCCTCCAGCCTTTGTCCAGCACCGGCGACCTGCGCTTCGGACTCTAGTCCAGGGAAGTCTCTCCAAAAGAAACGCATTCCAACTCAACTCTTTCGTATCCGCGACCCTCGAGTTTATTTTTTATTTTTATTTCTATTCTGTCAGAAAAACCTTAGGGGCTAAATAAACGTCTAAAACCTAAATAAAATAAAAAATAATAATAATAAAAATACAGGGATGTATGGGGTCCCTTAGTTACAATACTAAACACTAACTATATCTAAACTATATCTACGTTCAGTGGAAGTGTAGAATGCTTCCACCGTCATAAATTATAAAATAAAAATCTGAAAAGTGAATAGTAAATTAACGCCAGCAAAGCCTTTTATATCCCACTAATATTATAAATGCGAATGTTTGTAAGTCTGTTTGTTACTTCATAACGTCTAAACCGCGGCCGATTCAGATGAAATTCAGACAGATTGTTAATAGGAATTTCATGATCTCCCTAAACGTCACTAGGCAAATCGTCAAACGGTGAGTTTTGAACGATATGGCGGAAGTCCCTTAGCCAATTCATGAAATGGCGCCATTTCACGATATGCCTAGGAATTTCGTGATCTGGCGGATTTTACGATCGGCCGCCGACATATACATTTTCCGATGAAATACCTATCGAATACGCAGAATTCTCCAATCAAAACACAAAGCGAATGCATGTTCATAATGATATTATTCAAATTATCTAACATAATAATATATTTACATATACAGAGGCATTTAAAACAGGAGTTGCCTTTAGTTCCATGTATGAACTACATTTTATTTGTCATTTTTATTTATTTATTTATATTTTTTTTTATCGCCACCTATACACAAACAGCAGGATGTCCACACGGACGTTTAAATCTGTTGCGTTCCTATAAAGCAATAGGTAATATGAAGGGGGGGGGGGAGAACGTGTCTAGTCACTAAGCAACTTTTTGATTTATAGCGGTTTGAAAGTTAGCCATCACGAATAGTGACTATGGTTATATTAAATATAATGACCCGGATAACTCACGTCTTAAATCGAGTTTAGCTCGACATGTTTCGGGCTAATCCGTAGCCCTTCGTCTTCGGAGCAACGCGACTCAGCGGCTGCTACAACACGCGCATAAGACGTGAGTTATCCGGGTCATTATATTTAATATGAGTGAGTCTCACGGTAGTTTCATGTTCAAAAGTGACTATGGTTACTTAACATTTATTTAAAAGGTAAAAAAATATATTTTATATTGTTTTCAGATTATTTAATTCAATGGTCATGGTATTTAATGGTATTTAAGTCATTGTATTTTGCGAGCTCTACATTTTGAGATTAAAATCTCAAGTTTAAAAAAAAACTGACTAGGCATATTATCTTTCCGTGGTCCCTTCATAATATAAACGTGAAAGTTTTCTAAGTACGTGGATATTTGTTACTTTTTCTCATTGAAATAGATGGACGGATTTGGATGAATTTTGATAGATATGTTTAATATTCTGAATGTTGAGAATGCAAATATTATGATGACATCTGCATGTACATTTATAAAATTCCGAAATCTCTAGAAATGTTGAATTTCGTTTGTAAAATAAAGACCATGATGCACTTAATTCTCTCATGGCTAATGTTATCAAAGCCTGTCATATTTCGTAAAATTCTGTTTCTGGGTCTGTCATTTTTGTAACTGTAATTTAATTTGACAGTGTGCACCACAATGAACGCAATTCAAGGCTACCTTTTTGATATTTGTTTATTGCAAATTTCTTTTGACCACAAGGTAACAACGAGTTTTGAAACATGAACTTTGTTCAATTTTGTCAAGAAGGTATTGAATCCGTTTACGTCGTCTATTTTTCCTATATCTATGTACAATTTAGGACTATTCAAATTCAAGGTATAATAAACTGTTACTAAATATCATGGGACATTGACCTAGTCCCAAACTAAGCAAAGCTTGTATTATGGATACTGGGGGCAACGGATAAACACACTTATACTCGAATGTATAGATAAATACAAACTTAAATACCTACTAAACATCCAATACCCGAGAACAAACATTCGTATTATTCATACAAATATCTGCCCCGGCCGGGAATCGAGCCTGGGACCTCAAGCTTCGTAGTCAGGTTCTCTAACCACTTGGCCATCCGGTCGTCGCTACCAAATCAGTAAGTTATATATCTTCGGCTTCATTTTCGCTTACTATCAGGTAAGATAGGGTTCAGTCGCCAATCGGTTTTAAATAAAAGTCAAACCGAAGAGAAAGTGCACAACCATCTCCTGTCGCAGTTACTATGTGTGTAACAGTAGCCAGATCAAAGGTACGTTTGACGTATGATCGAACACGATATGATGTATTTCTATTCTAATTAAGGCATACGGCATAGTCGGCCTCTATCGATCCTTGCTAACTACTCGTAGATCTATACGCATACTCGTAACGTAGTCCTATTACTTAATAAATGTGTTTACCCCGTATTAAAATGTATTTCCATACAAATTTCCGTAATCGTACATACAGGGTACATTCGAGTGTCCTAGAAACTTAAAATTGTTGTTGAAGTGAACTACAAAAAAAACAATTAAAAAAAACTGAAAATCATATTTTTTGTGTCAATGTCAGTTACCATCTAAAACGACCTCACACTGCGTACATGCTAACACTGGAAATCTATAGATACGAGTACCCATAAATTTGTACGGAACCCTCCAGTGCGGGAGTCCGCTCGCACTTGACCGGTTTTTGTATCAAATTGCATCATTCGTCATTTTTCATCATTTCACAATTTTTATTAATACTTATTTCCGAGGCAGCCATTATAACTTCTAGAACTTTTAACAAGCCATGATCGACAGAGCGTTTTTCTTGTTACAGATTTAGCAGACGACAGCAAGATATGAGTATTATTTACCTACTTCTTAGTTTTGCTTACACGCCAGTAAAGTTATATCTGAGTTCTCTGAATAAGTTCGTGCTTTTCATGTTTTTTTTTTTTTTTATACGACTGGATGGCAAACGAGCAAGTGGGTCTCCTGATGGTAAGAGATCACCACCGCCCATAAACATCTGCAAACCAGGGGAATTGCAGATGCGTTGCCAACCTAGAGGCCTAAGATGGGATACCTCAAGTGCCAGTAATTTCACCGGCTGTCTTACTCTCCACGCCGAAACACAACAGTGCAAGCACTGCTGCTTCACGGCAGGATTAGCGAGCAAGATGGTGGTAGCAATCCGGGCGGACCTTGCACAAGGTCCTACCACCTGCAAACCTGCACCTTCTTAATACGCACATCAGCTTGGTTCAGCAAGTTTTTATGTACATACATAACATTTCTCAACACTCGTAGGTACTAGTTATCGCTGCAGGTTGGTGCGATACCAGTTTCGGTTTTGTCGCAGAAACTGACTAATAAACCTTCAAAAGTATTAAGAAATCAAATAAAATTACGTCGCCTTTATATTATAGTCTATTAGCCCACATGATAGTATATAAAAATCGGCCAAGAGCGTGTCGGACACGCCTGAAATAGGGTTCCGTAGCCATTACGAAAAATTAAGTAATATTTTTCCAAGGATTTCCGTATTTTGTACGGAATATTCCAAGTTTAGGTATATTTTATACCTTAGGCTGCTATTTACTCTTAAACTACTAATAATTCTCAAGAAAACTTAACCGTTATAGTTTTCCTTGTAAGTTTGATATACTTACTACCATCCTGAATTTTTTCGAATTTTTCCACCCACCGGTTTAGATTTTAGAGGGACGCTCGATTTTAATGAAAATTTGCACTTTAAAGTTGAATATTTTGGAAACAAATCTCTAAATCGAAAAATCGTTTTAGCAACCCCCTAATGATTTTATTTAAAAGACCTATCCAACGATGGACGTCCTATAACTGAAATGATAATGATGATGAACTAGTTTTACCGATGAAAATAATTTTCTTAGTCAAATTATGAATTGTATAGTACAGAATACAAAGCGCGAACACCCAAACTACCAAACTACACACTCAAGGCCCAAAATGGCAATATGGCCGCCCGCCGCGTGCGATCGCTTGCTCTGGTCGGACGTTTGACAAGAACTGAAAGCCTGGTACCACGGAATTAAGTTCGCGCGGCGACAAGCAATACCCGTCGTAGAGTTTGCGATGGTTAAGCGACACTAGCCCCTTTCCGAGAGGTTATCATAATACTTCTAAAGGTGTACTGCCGTTTCGGCAAAATATTATTCGCCAAATATCACTTCCCAAAAAACTTATCGCCGTAGTTTCATTTCCCAAACGAATCTTTAGCACATTTAAATTTCGCATTATATTCATTTGGTCTAATTATCATTTGGCTTAATTTTACATTGTCAAGTTTTATTGCGACAAACGTTTACTAAGCAAACTTTTTCTTTTGGCTAATATTATATTCCAAAAAAATGATTGTTCATTCAATCTTAAACAGCCTTTAAAGAAGATCACGGATAGGAATACCTAAGGAAGCTGGTGAGTTACTATGAAAATTAATTAGGAGTTTAAACCGGTTAAATCCGCTGCAGCGAAACTAAAACGGGAACGTGTAGTAACTCCGCGGATCTTTTAAACCAGCAGTTTGCCTTTGTACTAATTGATATTTTTAAGCTTTATGGCTTTCACTGATTGAAGTGACTTTTAAATCCTGATTAGCTAATGGATTTCGAAAGTGTATTAAAATCATAGTAAATTTTATTTAAATTTAAAATCATTGGTTAAATTAAAAAGAATCAAGTATGATAATGTAAACTAATCAAAATAAGCCTATTATTGTGTACATATTGGTCGAAAAATAATCTGAATGAAAATAAGTAATTAACCTGTGTTTAATAATCTACCTATCTAACCCCCTGTTTCACCATCCATTGATTAAATTAATCCGTCAAATAAAATTAATCTATGGGTGGTGAAACAGCCCCTAAATAAACGAGAGTAGTCGGAAAAAACCCCCGACATTTTCATTTCAAACTTCAATATGTCAAAAAAACTGATTTTTCACCTCTCATGCTCGTAAAGTTCGTGTTTATGCTGGCTCTAGGCGACATAAAATGACTTTTTGTGCTCTAGTGTTTAAAGTAAAATCTTCGTCTAAGACCAAGGCAATTTGGTGTAAACAGCCACAATCAAAGATAATCCTACATCATCATCATCATGTCAGCCTAAAGACGTCCACTGCTGGACATAGGCCTCCCCCAAGGCTCTCCACTCAGACCGGTCTTGTGCTTTTCGCATCCACCGCGATCCCGCGATCTTAACCAGGTCGTCGCTCCATCTTGTTGGAGGCCTACCGACAGCTCGTCTCCCTGTCCACGGACGCCATTCGAGAACCTTTTGACCCCATCGGCCATCAGCATATTCAACATATTTGTTTAATAATTTGTAATTTATATAAAACTAAATTTATATAAAATTTATACAATCAAAATAGATCAATATAACTAAAAGCTTATAATTAATACGTGAACAATAAAAGGTACATAGTAAGTGACCAATTTTTTATTGCTGCCATTTCATTTCCTTGCCATCGAAGTGAAAAGCAGAGTTTAAAACTCGAGCATTAAACCCATTTTCCCCTCGACGTGTCTATCTACCCTCGCCGTACCGGCTCGGGTGGCTATATGTACGACTCGGGTAAAATGGCTGGTTTTATGCTCTTGTTGTAGGTACAATCTAATATTTATCAAACATAGCTAAGAACCACCGCAAGAAAACTCGCTTTCACGTAAAAATAACCGAATCGAAATTGATGCACCTGTTTTAGAGGTACGATGCCACAGACAGATAGACATTGGCGTCAAACTTGTAACACCTTCGCGTCGTGGGTCTAAAATATTATTTTCTATAATGTCCAAAAGGGTCCCAAGTTGTTATGTGCCCCAGGGCCCTCGTACGAAGGCGGCTCTGACAACGCACGACTTTTAAACGAAGCTGTCTTACTTTATTAGATGTATGTAATAACAGTGTGTTCACGACGAGAGATAAATTACTGCTAGCACTATGACACTAGTTTCTTTTTGAAGCTGATATTGCGTTTGGAGAACGAGCGGTGCAATATTAGATGTCGCTACAATCAAAAAGTGAGAGGTGAGAGTTTCCGCGAAGTTATTTAGTATAATCGTAAGAGCGCTTTCATAGCATTTGTTTTGATGACACAGAAGTGTTTAAAATGAAAATTTCATTTAAAGTTCGAAACGTGTCAGTTTATTTTGACGGTGATAGTTGGGTTTGTATGATATGAAGTAGAGAAGCTGAATGAATGCAAAGTATAGAAACTGAAACTATAGGTAATAAATTGTTAGGAAGGGTAATAAAACTATAGGTAATAAGTGAAGTAGAACTAAGTAATTTATAAGACCAGATTGCCGAGTGGTTAGAGAACCTGATTACGAAGCTTGGGGTCTTGGGCTGGATTCCCGGCCGGGGTAGATATTTGTATAAATAATACGAATATATCTTCTTGGGGCTTGGTTGTTTATCTAATACCTTTAAACGAGCAAATCTTGTATATTTAAAAATATATAATTAGAATAATCGGAAATGGCTCCAACGATAATAAGTGTTTTCATCCGTTGCCTAGTATCCAAAGTATAAGCTTTGCTTAGTTTGGGACTAGGTCAATTGGTTCCAGGCCTCCCATGATATTATTATTATTATAGCCGACCAGCCTGGCCGTGGTTTCACTTCCTAAAGCACAGTTATCTAACTGGAAAACAAAACTACACAAACCAACACAGATGATGGTAGCCAGTTGACATCTAAGGTTGTCAGTTAAGCCAAATCCTTACCCGCTCTCACACTACAAACTGCATTTATCAAGGTGTACCAGAGCTGGAATGAGTTGATCTGACTGCAGTTGGCATATCACAGGATTTAGACTTAAAGCGTGACGTCACTATGTTCTCAAAGGTGTTCCTCTGCTTTCCAACAGACAGCGTTTCAGTGGCGTGACATCGTAATAGACTCCCACTGGCGTGTCTAAATTTTTTACGTGAAATCAGTGATAACAAAGTTTGTGTAGATTTACTGCGATGTGTAATCCGAAGACAAAAATAAATATCACCGGACACTTGACCTAAATAAATAAAATTGAACTAAATCACAAAGAAAGCACTTCAAGACTTGTTGAAAATTAAAACAACACCAATTCCAGGTGCAGGTCCAGGTTTGCAGGTGGTAGGACCTTGTGCAAGGTCGGCACGGATGCCGTGAAGCAGCAGTGCTTGCACTGTTGTGTTTCGGCGTGGAGAGTAAGACAGCCGGTGAAATTACTGGCACTTGAGGTATCCCATCTTAGGCCTCTAGGTTGGCAACGCATCTGCAATACCCCTGGTGTTGCAGATGTTTATGGGCGGTGGTAATCTCTTACCATCAGGAGACCCACTTACTCGTTTGCCATCCAGTCGAATAAAAAAGAAAAATCCACCGTCAGATCTTAATATGACTCACACAATCGAAGCCGCGGTTAAAAGTGCAGTCTCGCTAATCATTATAAATGTGAAAGTATGTAAGTCTGTTTGTTTGTTACCTCTTCACCGCTGAACCGATTTAGATGAAATTCTGTATACAGATAGTTCGAGTCCCGGAAAAGGACATAGAACAGTTTTATCCCGGAAAAAAGCATATTTTCCGCGGGATAACGATAGACGAATTCTTGGCAGACCGTGTCGCGGGCAACAGCTAGTACATAAAACCATTTACATCAATAGAGGATTATTTAAACCGGTGTCAAAGTTACCCAGCTTCCAGTTACATAAGGCTCGGGTTACACCTTCGATTCAGAGCTAGAATCTCAAGTAACTCGTGAAGAATTGCTGAAATTATTCTACAGACGAGTACGAACGACCTTATTTTTTACGGCGAGAAGAATTTGAGACGCGACTTTAATTTACTTCGGTTGAAAACGGTATTAGTTCAGGAGTGAAATTTCATTTGGGATTTTGTTTAGTGGAAATAAATTATATATTTTTTTTAGCTGTTGCTAACAAGTCTAGCGTAGGTACTGCAGGATTTTTGCGCTTAAATAGAAATACAAAATAAATAAATATAATAATAACCAAAGCTTGTGTTGTGGGTAAATACTAAATAGGCAACGGATAAATATATATAAATAGATAAATACCAACTTATATAGATATTAAACATCCAATACTCGAGGACAAACATTTGTATTTTTCAAACAAATATCAGCTCCAGCCAGGAATCGTACCTGGGACCTTAAGCTTCGTAGTCAGTTTCTGTACCCATCGGGCTATAGCGGTAAATCTGGTCGTCTGGTTTTCCGGAATAAAGTTAAAACAAATAGTACTCGTGGCATACAATATACATCATAAAACACACATATATAAATATAATACACAGCAATATATTTGTATTCATAAACAAACGAACCACATTATGTGTATTTGTATTTCTTGTTATTTTATTTTTATGTGCAATAAAGAGTTTACATACATACATACAGATCTAGCTAGATAGATCTAAAAATAGACAAAGATTTAACACGCCTTCGGTATCGCTAGGTGCCACAACTTAGTCTATTCTGTATGTCAAATTGTCTATAATATAATTACTAATAGTAAGCGATACAGTAAACAGGTACCTACACAGAGAAAAAATTACAAGGAAGCAACGCCCTTATCGCTCCCGATTTCATCCAAGCCACAATTTTCAACAGAAAGAAACTTACGGACCAGAGAGGTAGAGGGTATGGGACCATGAGAAAACGGGGCACTGATTTTATACGAGATTTTTATTAAACCAGATTATTTGGTGCCACAGACAGTAAAAAAACATGTTTACCGTGATTCCATTTATTTATGTATGTATGTATGTATGTAAACTCTTTATTGCACAAAAGAAAATTAACAAAATACAACTGACAAACTTTAAGATACTTGTACAAAGGCGGACTTATCCTCTTAAGTGATCTCTACCAGTCAACCTTTGAGTGGATGAGAGGAGAGGAGCAATACGTTAGGGTCTGACAAAGGTACTAATTTAAAGGTACTATGGCAAAAATAAAACACCGTAGTACCATCAGTGGTACTATCTGATGGTAACACGGTAAAGAAGGGGGTCTATCTAGCAGGCACTAATTTAATGTTTGCCTTCTAACGAGTTATGGCTCGCGGGGTATCAATAGTTGCCTAGCAACGCTAACCTGATTAATAGGAATTAACCGTTGTTATGCTCAGTATGGCGACGGTTTACTGTAAGCTTGTGCTTTGACGGGCTCGAAATGAGCTACTAATATAAGCTAATGAAGATCTAGTCTGTAGATTTTAATCCTACTTATATTAATAGTAATATCTTACAGACTGGCTAAAACCAAAAAGTCGTTTCTGGGAAATACGTTTTTATTTTAAAATTCCAAAAAATATTACAAATGAAACGGATACAAAATTCAGATCTATTGGCAAGAAGACATTAATCTAAGGCGTATTATAAAGTTAATGATATAAATCATGGATAGGGATATTTGGAAATAGTTCCGATCCGCATTAGCGATCCCTTCAAATAGCGAACCTACTGTGTTAAAAATAAAGTTGTGTTAAATACTTGTGATATATAGATATCATATAATAATATTGTAATCTGTTTAAAAAAATATACCTCGTTTCTTGCCGGATTCTTCTCAACAGAGGTTTTTCCGAACCGGTGGTAGATTTTTTTTGACATTCATAATTGCTTGTTATACCCTAAATTGAATAAAGATACTTTGACTTTGACTTTGAGTAGTTTACAGTTGTATGATAGGGGTCAAAAAAGGAGAGTGGAGTGAGTTATGATTGTGAGCGTAGAGAACATCGTAAGAAGAAGACGCCACGAGCTTTTTTGACTTACTTACACAACGATTATTTCTAAAACTTGGTACTTATTAAATAAAGTACAAAATTACAGAAAAAAGTAAACTTAAAACTACTTCATACTTTAGTAAAAATTATGGTAAACGCAAAATGGTTGCAGTATCATTTTAGCATCATTTCGATACAAGTACTGTTATGGGGAATAGACAATACAGACTTTTCCAGAATCTTGTTCTGCATATTCTTATTACTGTTCGCGATTAAGTAAATCACAGATAACAGTAAAGGAGTAGAAAAAGTATAATAATATGGATACCTAGACTGTCCGAATAAATGATTTCATTTTCATAATAAGGTGTCTGCTCCGTGTCCAGGTTTAGAATATGAAGGGCTTCGTCTCGTGGGTGTCGTAAAAGGCGACTAAGGTACCTGATGTGGGAGTGGGCAGCAGCACCCTCTATTGCCAATATGAACCCCAGACTCCAGCACTGCGGTGTAGAGTAGAAGGCAAGTGTAAAACACCACACTATTTTACCAAGAAAGTTGTTATGAAGGTTCACTACTGACCTTCAACCAAGGACCACAATTCTTCTTCATTTGCTGCACTCTTGATGGATTATAAGGACCTTATCACACAAGCGATCTGCGGGCTAGTTGAAAGCGAGGGCGAGTGCGAGTGCGCAGCGAGTTCGTTGCGAGCGCGTAACGATTTCGTCGCGAGCGGGCAACGATGTCGCTGCAAACACGCAGCGACTTAGCTGCATTTAGCGCTGAAGACATCCATATATTATTGTACGAGAGTGTACAATATGGCGATCATCTTAAGATTTTTAATTGCTTTTTCTGAGTTTAATGAAGCAAACCAAGTCTACGGTGTGATCTAGCACACTAATCAACATAGTAATACGAGAGGTTAGTAATTAAGTTAACGTCCCTTGTCATCAGTACATAGATTAGACGATTAATTAACATGCATCTAATTGGCTTCCATCTGCTCCTAGCCGGCGGCGTAAGACAAAAGATTTGTATCAGTTACATATAACAAGGAGGCTGTGTTTCTATGAGAGACGGCAAGACTTGACTCGGTAATGGAAATAAATTTTGTTAAAAATGACACTTTTAATACAAGCTTTTTATGATGACTGTACTTTTTGTTAACTGTACTTGCATTGTTATCTAAGTTACATTTCCGTACCAAATTTCAATTTGACGGCTTAACCGTTGAGGAGTTCCCTGCTGCGGAGACGATCCCGGCCAGACCAGGATTTCACTGCCAAATTAGGGTATTGCCACCAGATTTACATAATTATGCCAAATTTCAAGTCAATCCAACTATAAAAAGTGCCTCAAATTCAGATTCCAAGATTTGCTCGAAATAAATAAACAAACAGGGCAAGCTAAAGTAAAGCTTACGTAAAAAAAACGTAGAATACGTTGCATAAAAAATCCTGTACTTACAATAGTTTCACTACTTATTATTAAATATTAGGAGCTTGGAACCTCCATGACTTCTATTTTTTTTATTATATAAAACTGACCGTGACTGACCCTATGTCACTTGATGTTAAGTGCAGACGAGGATAAAGGTTCACCGGTTCAGTAACAGCCTATTCACTCTAGCCTTGAAGAAACCTAGATTGTATTTATCCTGAAATACAGACGACGGAAGCGTCACATTTAGATAGTAGGTCTGATGGAGGTCTGATCTATCTGCGTTTAACATCGCTTGTACATAAAGTTTCCTATTTCCTTAAATACTTTATCGTTTAAGTTTCCGCTGTTATTTATCACTTGTACCAATCTCTTAATAATTATTAGTATAAGTATTCCACATGGATGATTCTAAATAAATTAAATTGTGGTATTTTATCGTAGTTTTAATATTTTTTTAACAAGCAGGTTTTTCAGATAGTAAACGTATAGCCAGGTTTATGTATTTTTAAGGGATTAGTGATTCTATAGGTAAGGGTTCCGTTTTTTCCTTTTGAGGTAACCCTAAAAATAAGCAGACATCTTGGTTATAGGTGGAGGTGGGTATGGAGTTTATCCATCTTCGCAGGAGTAGAGAGTCCCATCTGCCCGAGAACACGCGCAGGATGCCACACAACTAATAAAACTCGCGAACGAAGGGTTCCGTACCATTATCTATACAACATTAGACATTAGCAAAAAAAAAACGGCAAAATAATCAAGTTTGTTGTAGGGGAGCCCCCTTAAATATTTATTTTATTTTCATTTAATTATTTATTTTTAAAGTGGTCATATAAGTAAAGATTCTTTGAATATTTCAAGCGTCTACCTGTTGCCGTTAAATATCAACTAACAGGCAAAACAATCACGTTCACGTTTTTATGGGAGCCCCCCTTAAAAACATATTTTACTCTGTTTTTAGTATTTGTTGTTATAGCGGCCACAGTAATACATAATCTGTGAAAATTTTAAGTGTCTAACTATTACGACCCAAGAGATTAGCACTGTGACAGACGGACGGACAGACAGACAGACAGACAAAGGAGTCTCAGTAATAGGGTTCCGTTGGCACCCTTTGGGCACGGAACCCCAAAAACGAAGTCCTGGCATTTAAGGCGATCTGTAAACGAAGGCAAACAAAAAGTCTGTTACGTTTTTATATTTTCTCATTAGGGGCTTACAAATAGTCGAGCCGGGCGATTGACAGCCAAAGTCTGGTTCTAAGCGGTATGCTGACCAGGCCGTCCAAGCGATGACCTGAGAGCGAGTAGAACCTTGAACCAAAACCAATGAGAATTTCTTGACTGGTGAAAAATCGCTAGATGGCGTTAGTATCGAAATCCGCTTGACGTTACAGGCCCTGTACTACTACGAATTCCAAATTCGAACTCTGTATCTTGCCGTCCCGTTGACGCTTATATTATTTAATACGAGAGTGGGAGAGACGGAACGACATGAACTTCGATTTTCGAATTTCGTAGTAGCCTCGCAGTATTGCTTGCGATAGGTTCGCTTAGTTGTCCAATACAAACGCGATGCAAACGTCAAAGTTGTCCAAAGGACTGCAAGATACTTGCCACAACGGATGCTGTATTGCCTAACGTTTCCGACGCTGGCGATCGCAATCAAATGACAGATTTCGCATACAAAAACTGTCATTTGATTGCTATCGCGAGCGTCAGAAACGTTAGGCAATGCGGCCTCAAACCGCGAAAACTTTGAAATTGGTAGAGCGTAAATCATAAACGATTAAAGTACTTAAATTGATTATTCTCACAATGTCGTCAAGTGATAGTGAAAAATATGTCGAGCAAAGAGCAAAAGACATAATTGATAATCTTTTGCCGCCGAAATCTAGAAAGATTTATTTAACAACCTATGAAAGTTTTATGGACTGGAAGAAACGCTGGATAAGAAACGCATTAATTCATTCACAGAAATGACTATTTTTTTTCTCGCAATCGAAGTGTAAAATAGAGATACCACCTCGAGACTAATAGTCAATATAAACCCTCGGATAAATAGACACCCTCGCTTAAGCTCTGGTGGTTAACTAACTCGGGTAAATATTGGCTTATTTTAGACCCTCGTTAAAAAAATACAATTAGTCTCAGATTTTTAGTAGGTTCGTAAATAAATAGTCAATTGAGTTTAATTTGTTAAAGGACATTACATACAGGTTATTGTGTTTTGAGAACGCATAAAAATATATCATTTGATTCGTTATTTAAAAACTGGACAGTTTTGAAATGGCGCCCTTATTTTATCGGATTGTGCTTATGTTTTTATTTTTATTACCCCAAAATCTTTATGATCACATCCGCTGTTACCCCGGACATGGGCTGAAGGCGTAATTGGTTTCATTTTGGAGAGAGCAGGTCCGGTTGGTGACACGACTTCCGGTTGCCAGCCGTGCGCCAATTAGAGCTCGCCAGCGGTCATAGAGAAACGAAATCAGCCAATCAGATGCCTCAGTTTATCGCTGGAAAAAGGCACTCAAATTCGCTCATTGGTTAGGGAATGCAGTATAAAAAAATAAATGGATAGAACAAGTATCTTGTTTACTTGTTTATTCCTTGCTTTGTTTAGTGTAAGCAGTGGTTTTCGTTTTGCTAAAAAATGTGTTGCAAATCCATTTTTTTTAAAGTTTGCCGCCTTTTTTATTTCCAACTTATGGATGCCAGACTATATTCTGTTTGTCAATCCAGATCTTCATCTGTCAGTCTGTACACCAAGTTTAATTTAAATTCGTTAACCCGTTATTGTGTAATTAGTTACAATTATCCTAACTTCACAAACTTCCTATTTTTTAGTAGACTTTCTAGACTAACATATACAAAGTACACGCTACGTATACTTTATTTATTAAACCACGATACGTCAAATGTAAAAATAATGTGACCAGCATAATGCGAATAGTGCTGCCCTCTGATTTCGGTTTCCGACATTATTGCAAATAATCGATAATCGATAAAACATGATATTTTATGGAAACAAAAATAAAATTAAAGCATTAAATATTCTACTTTCTATTAGCATTGAGCTTTTAGGCAGAACTTGCTTAGAATCAAATGAAATTTATACATCAACATCTACAAAAAGTCGAAATATCTCCAAAAGAGTGACATTTTCATGAGACCTATTTTACCTTTTTTAGAATGTCTTAAATGTCCTACATTGTGTTGTACTGTTCTGTTCATATCTTAACATTTTCTACGTATAACATAGGTGCTTACCGAAACTTTTCGGTGATTACCGGTTGTGGCACATCACTATTTATGAGATGTAAAGAGCAGGTAACATGAAACTTCATTTTAGTATCTTGGTTTAACAATAGAGTATAAACGAATTACAATAACTTTATCTCCCTGCCTCACTTCCTTGAGTGCAGACAGCTATGACTTTACGACATAATACTCATTATATGTTTGTGCAGAAAACCACGCTCTCAATATACAATACAATACAATACAAATATTCTTTATTGCACACCATAAAGCAGTACAAAAAACTTATAATATAAACACTTAGATATATTGTGTATTAAACGTGGAGAAGAGCATGGCTTTTGTAACCAATTTCATTTTCAACACAATT
This sequence comes from Choristoneura fumiferana, assembly GCF_025370935.1. Classification (NCBI taxonomy): domain Eukaryota; kingdom Metazoa; phylum Arthropoda; class Insecta; order Lepidoptera; family Tortricidae; genus Choristoneura; species Choristoneura fumiferana. The sequence goes on from NC_133481.1 coordinate 2,154,543, forward strand.
TTTTGCTGACTTTACTTTTTGTTGATTGTACTTTCATTATCATCCAAACTACATTTCTATACCGAATTTCAAGACGAAACTCCTGCATAGATGATTCTGGCCGATCTACCAGATTAATGTATTGTGACCAGACTTTACATAAGTTTAACAAAAGTCCATCCGACCACTAGAAGTGGGTCAAAATGGACTTGTAAGATTTGACCTAACAACAATAAATAGGACGAGTTAAATAATTTATTGAATCAGGCGTAACTGTGCGGACGTCCATATCAATGAAAAGGGTGAGCAAAGCAGTCCATGCTAAAATGATAAATGCGAAAGTGTGTGTGTTTGTCCGTCTTTCACGTTAAAACGGAGCGACGGATCGACTTGATTTTTGGCATAGAGATATTTTATGGGCCAGAGAATGACATAGGCTACTTTTTATCCCAAAAAAAAAATGCAGAACTCCCGAGGGCTATAACCGAATTCCACGCGGGCGAAGCCGCGTGCAAAAGCTACTTGTTTATAATTCATGCTTAAATGCTAAAATTTAAATGCAAAAAGCTTGTAAAAATTAATAGACTCACAATACAATCAAACCAAAATCATAAACCCGAATCGAGCAAACCTAATCCAAACGCTTTCAGATCGACATCATAAAAGCGCCTTCAAAACTATACGAAATTAAATTTAAACCCATCAACCGCACGAACATTCCGATGGAGTTCGGAATGGATTGATCGGGTGTAATGGCCCCAGCACACGATGCTGAATCATAAATGTGTAAACACTGCGTGCGAGGCCTCTAAGATCCTGGTGTTGCCTGAACGTGACTGCGCCCAGAGAGAAGGGATTACGCCGAAAGCCTTCACCCCCACTCTGCCTCTAATACCTGAGCTCTATGCCTGTGTTTACCTGCTTTATTTATTGATGATAGTTCATTTTTCGAGTTCCGTTACTCAATTCGTATCAAGCGTCACGGTGATGGGTCTATTTCGGGGTAATTTAACACTTTTCTTCGCAATTTAAAACAAGACAAATGTACTGAATTCAAGTCATTGGATTTTTGTAGACCTAACCAAACACAACTTTAAAAAAAACCACAAAAGCCGGCCGGAGCGGAAGAAAATTTTGCCGCCCTCTTATTTAGGGTATATATTTAACTACTCATTCTAATCGGTCCGAATCGTAGGTGCGACATTGTTTTTGTTATGGAATCATCATCATCATCCCAGCCTGTACACGTCCAGTGCCGGGCAGTCCTGTTCTCAGAATGAGAACACTTGGGCCGTAGTGTGGATTGGGAACTTCACACATACCCGTATTCAATTTTCATGTTATTTTGCCGCCCCCTGAATATGCCGCCCGGGGCGGACCGCCCCCCCACCCCAACTACGCTACGCCACTATGATATACAATGCCAAGAAAAGGGTTAATGTAGTTGTGATTTTTAAAAACTGTATGGATTAACCATATTAATGAACAATTGCTAGCCTCACCCACGGCCTTACGATAGCTACGTCTATGCAACAAATGTGTGTTCGTGCAGCTCCTCCAACTCCCACAAATCAACTATCACCACCACCACCACCACACTACACGACCAGAGTTCATCCTCGGAGAAACACAGCCGATCACCAAACTACCAGATGTCAAATCGCCACACACATTTGTCGTACAGACGCAGCTATCTAAAAGTCACTAGGTAGCTATCGTGAGCAAACTAATTGTTTATAGTTTTGTGTTAAAATTCTTACTTATTATCGAAGCTAATGGGCAACTTCTTTAAGTAAACGCTGACCTTTTCAGTGTAACTCAGGCGTAAAAAAGCCGCAAACGTCACCTCGTGCCCTTAATAAAACCGTCACAGTCAAAACAAGTACTCTATCTTCTGACCTCCATACGCCTCAATCTCTTTTAAAGCGTCACAGGCGGGCGCGGTCTGCAATCAATTAGCGCCGCGCCCCGCTACGCTATATGTTTGCAGTGCCTCATTACTCACCACGCTCCTTGCGTTTATTTACGTGTCCTTATTGACCGGCTCGATGTGATGCTAAATCATTTCGGGACGTGTTTGCCTTCTGTTTTGTTGGAGGAAATACTGTCGTTTTGCTAGCTTTATTCGGAATAGTTGGTTTGAAAAGATTATTTACTGTTTTTAAACTTTGTTAATTTGTTCGATTGTTTTACCGTAATGTGGCGCTAAGCGCCATCTCGTGACCAAATAGATGACTACTGAGATGACTAATATGACCAACAAGTAGCTATTTATAATAGCAATGGTGACGTCGTTTACGTTTATTTATTTATTTAGTTATTTTAAGGAGAGCAAACAGAAGCAAGTGTATACAATATGCACTTATAAAATAGATACATTTTGAAATTAACTTACTCCCTAACGAGCCCCCACTAAGAAATATGGTATAAGTGATTCTACTCGTACGTCGCTCGATTAATTTTGTTTTTCGATGTATGCACAAATATTATAAAAGGTTTTTCTTCCAACTATGCTTTAATTTCATCATAACCGCACTTAATACCCAGCACAAAGCGGGACTTTTCTGCTCTAGAGCAGAAAAAATTATGAAAATCCTTTATTGCATTGTTCAAAGAGGTAACACGAGTATGTTTGCTATAAAACTAGCCTGCATAGTGTAAAAAAATCTAGTGTTAAGTTGGTCAACCTGACGGTCTTAATATGAAATTTGACAGATAGCGTACATAAAATTCTTGCTACCAATCCTACCAAGAATAGTAAGTAGCCGTATATTTAAAAAAAACTTTGTGTGTTTGGTTGGTCATCCGAATCCAGATCCAGATCCCAGATCGCGGGTAAAAATATCTGCTGTATATACTAACTCTGCCAAAAAAAGTAAGAAAATAAAAATAAAAAAAATTGGCGGGAACCTTGCAAATTTTCCGTGGACATTTTTTGAGAGTGTGAATGTAAACTTACAAAAATGGAATCATCGAGTGTTAGTGACATTTCTTTCCAATTAATTGTTTAGCATGAGTTTTTTTTTTCGTCTACTATTTCTGTAATAGTTGAAAGAAAAGCAGATTATGCACCTCGAATTAAGTAATTTATATTGCCCTCGTGCTTTTGAAATCGGCACTCGGTGCAATAATAAATAACTTTCTGCTTGGTGCAACAATCTACTATTAAAATTCAGAACTTTTTCCTATCATTATTTTGACTGTATCAGTTATGCGGAAATATATTTCCAAATTTCTTCCTTTTCTTAATTTGAAAACTATTATTGAAAGTACTTTCAAACTTTTTGTAAGCTTATCACTTTAACACGTTAGTTTTCAAAGAAACCGAAATATTAATTAAGAAGTTGCAATGCAAATGAATTGCTTCAAACGTGAAAAAAATACCTTGAAAATTCCCAATTTAGCGTAAAAAGTATTCTTCAAAGTGAACAGAATGAAAACTGTTTCGCAAAAAGGTGAAAGGGGCCTTTGTTTTCTTTAAGTTAGATAATTAAGATTTTTTAGCGGCGTTTGCCAAATGATGGTAGGAAAATGTAGGTACCGCTCGGGCGAGCTTTTAATTGCTCAAATAATTAGTACCTCACTTGCAGAATTACTCTGGGTCGGGCGTTAACTTTCTTGAAACTTTCTTATGAATACTTTCATACAAATTAATTTGCACGCAAGCGGTGAGCTAGTTAATCAACTTTCGAAAAATCCGTAATCAAGCCTACCGAGGCAACTTTGTTTCATAAAAAAATATGGAAATAATAGGTCTTGTAGGCGGATCTTTTATTTTACGACATTTAATTACATTTTTTTCAAATCTACCACTAGCATCTGGCTACTTCAAATTAGCAGAGGAAAAAAGCACCACATTAAAAAATATGATTTTAACGTTATTTTTTTATGTTGCAAAATAAAAAACATAAAATAATAACTAAGTGCATGGTCACTGCAATTAAAAATGTGAGAGTTTTACTTCAATTTGACTATAGCCGACCCATCATCAATTATTGAGAGCGTATGGTCCAGCTCACGTCTCGTGAAACTCTATTATAAAAAGCTTTGCTTTCATGAAATCCGGCTGAAGGACCATAATTATATTCAATACATTGAGGAACTGCACAATGCCAGCTCTTCGGACTGCACGCGAACGTCCCATTTTTCCTTATCCGCGTATAATGGGAGGTATTGTGATGCAAGAGGGCTTAGACACAGGGCACAGTTTACAATAAGGTTGGAAAGGAAATTTTATTTAAATTAGTACATGGTACATAATTTAAAGGAGGATATGAAAAATAAAATTGTAAAAAGGGATCATTATCGATAAATGATGTACCATCGAACCAACTGGATTGTAATCTACCTAGCCAGATAGATTTAGAATCGCGCGTGTTGTTATAGGTTTACGAGTAGTAATAATATTGTTTTTACTTAAATACAATCACTATATATTTCATTCTGAAATACGAAAAAAAATATAATAAAAAATTCCAATCAGAATTCAGTTTTTTCAAAAAAAATTTTTGGCTCGATGACAAACGAGCAAGTGGGTATTCTGATGGTGAGAGATCACCACCGCCCTTAAACATCTGCAACACCAGGGGTATTTAATTTCTTAGTGTCGCTCATTCAAAGATACAAAATACTACACTGTGCTGAGTGCGGCTCCATTTGTACTATTCGATGTTCTTTAAAACGTTTTTCTTCTCAATGTGCGTTACCCTGCGTACCGAATATGTGGAGCGATGATCTTGGCAAGGTGACTGGCAAGAACTGAATAAGAGTAGTGCTTAGTGGCGTGCAATTGGAGATGCCTATGGCCAGCAGTGGACTAAGGTAGGCTCCTGATGATGATGATGATGATGATGATCGAATATGTGTAAATAAATCTCTCTCTCTCCCTCTCTCAAAATTTATTTATATCAAATGCAACCAAAAACATTAATGATCGTATCATGATCGTCTTATTTCTAATAAGCTGGCTCAGACTATTCTAAGACGCAGGGAACATCTTGAGGACACAATTAAATTTAATCTAACAAAGCATTCGAATCTGTACACTGGATCTCCGATCCACATTCAGCCTTGTCTATAGCACGCAAATCTTCTTATCAACTTAGCGAACTATAAGTTTTCGCACACGCTTACATCCGTTGCAGGGATGCGATGCTTCGTTGCATCGTATAGACAGTTTTGACGTAAGTGCATTTGTGCCGTGTGAAATGTTGGTAGTTTGAAGACCAATTTAACTCTAATCATGTGAATAATGTTGGTTGCTGCAATATTTATAATTATGTTATTATCATTAATCTCGTCTGCGCATGACAAGGAAATTTAGGATTTTCCCGGAATAAAAAGAAGCTTTGGCTAATTTGGAATAAGCCGTACAGTCCAGATTTTTTTTACTACATTAAAACAAACAAACAAACAAGTAAACACTTTTTAAGTTATGAACCTCTTCTTTTGTTGAATTTGGTCTCTAAAAAGAGTATGCTTCTGCTTGTCGTTTACACATGCATCCAAGTCATGCCGTCATAATTCTTCTCGGTACATTTAGAATAATTATATTTCATAACCTAAATTAACTTTGCTTTGTATTCAATTTTTTTGACAATATCTTGTTAATGTTTGAGAATCAGTTTAATTTCTTGTAACACAAGCCCAACAAGTTCCTTAGCTTTGATACTAGCAGTATTATAATAGAATAGCAGTGTTCGAACCGGGAGTCATATCCTGCTGCCACCGCCGTAGGATGAGTTTGTAATTGCACAATATAACGGAGATTTGACCGGGAATACAATATCTTAACCTCAAGCAACTCATCGAAGTTGGAGATGAGGAATCGATTCTGGATTCCATTCCATTTTTGTGGAACGTTGACCCAAATGGAACGAGCGCTGCGTTGAAATTTTATAATTTTAAATTTTCCTCTAGTAGATTTTGGTGTTCGTCTTCCCGTGGTCGTGACGCTAGCAGATGCGTTGTAATATCGAAGGCTTGTTAAAGATTCCATTAAAATATATTATATCACAAAAAGTAAATAGTTCACGGATACGTTTGAAATAAAATCTATTAGATTATGGGAGGTACTGGCAAACAAATTATTTAAAGAGACTTAGGTTTAACTGCCTGATAGGTTTTGTCTGATTACAGTGATTACTTAATTAATTGAGGTCAGCCATTGTTTTTTTATTTGCCTTTATTTACTAAAGTAAAAAAACTAAATTATTTAGGTTGAGATTAATTCTAGGTTTCGCTCTTTTATTTTTTCATGGCACTTTTACCCTTGTTTCTGTTATCCTGTCAATCATTCAAAGGTTAAGTGGAGGAGATTCATATTTATGGGATAAGTAATTTTTTATCATCGGTTTCTTAATATAATCTGTTATTTTTATGTGTCTTAATGTACACAAAGAGTTTTAAAATACAATGCAATAAAATGCTATAAATTATTTGTTTTCGCTTCCAGGAGATACTTTATGTTTCAGTACGAAATAATGCATAGAGCTTTTATTCAAATATCAATATGAATGAAAAAAATGAAACGCGGATAGCTCACTCAATTTTTCGTCGAAATCTTTTTGTAACACAACACAGAACTCTAGCACCACTTTGTTATAAAACCCTCGCAACTCTATTTAATTCGATCGTCGAACACGAAATAAGGAAATTAATTTTGTAATTTAAAAGGAGTGTATAATTGAAAAATATAACTAAATTCTTGCGTACTTTCGACCGTGTTTGAGTCAATTCATCTTGTTTAATCAGGCGAGAGCACTTCCAGCGGAATAGGCGGAAATTTCACAAGTATCCTAATAAAACTTGTAGAGAGTTCGAGAGCCACCAACTTGGTCTACAGTCTGGAAAATATTTCAACATTCTACGAATTCAATACTTGGCGTGTAATATGTTTAGATATAGCGCTCAGTACACCTGTACCGTGGGGCGTTTAAAATATTTACGCTCACATTCATCATGATTTACTCGCTGCGTGCCTTCTTCATTTCGTTCGTTAAATTTTAAGGGATGTCGAAAGCACTTTTTTGTGCCGTAGAAGAATACATCAGAATTTATGTTTATACTTAATAGCGTGTGAAAAACCGAACACAAATTGGACTAGCTCACGAAGAGTCCGTACATACGTACAGTCGCACTACTCGTAACTGAGTCATGTACCAGGTGGAACCTTTGTACAACTAATATTATGTAGATATCACATACTTTTTTCAAGGAAATCATAGTGAAGTTGATTAGAAAATATTAAAAGGTTCCATCCTGATACATGAATTAGTTTGTTTGACTGTACTGCTTAAAAGTAGTTTTTCAATCCTAAAAACACCGAAAAAACACGTGTTGTATTTTGATTCAACGTGATTACTAAACATAATTATGTTATCCCACAGAACTTGTTTAACTTTTACTTCAAACGTACAGACAAAAGCTGCCTATCTAGTAGGTATCCAAGGACAATACATAATTAAACCGCAATCGAGACCGTCGGCTCCCAGACAATGCGACAATCAACGAGCAAAAATACCAAAACCGGTTACCGACAAATCGTATCCGATATGTTTTAGCGCTTGTCGGGTTCGGGCATAACACTCGACGCGCCCGCTATTTGCGGAGCGCTTGTGTGTAGCTGCTGCGTCCGACAACTACACTCTACGACGCGACACACCTATACGTTGTATGGTGACGTGTATTGTGTGCTTTCGTATTTTGATTTTTCGGGGCCTAAGTTTACGACGTCTTTCTATATGCTTTTGAAAATGGATACTGACCCTTTATTTTGCATCGGCACGTTCCAGTCTTGAGTGGGTTTCGAAATGTTTAGACAAAGCGGCTGGGCGCTTCCATGAGTTGAATATTCGATGTCACAAGTTACCTAAAAAGCCTATACAAAAAGTGAAAAAAAGAACAGAATATTTCAGCAGATAGCTGGATTAGTAGTCAGATTGACTTTAAAGGTACACCTAGTCAACAAAAAGTTAAGTAATTTTTTAACTAAAACTTATTCAGGAATAACAAAAAAACGTCAAAGGCCCGACTACGTTTTATTCGAAAATGGTAGTGAAAAATGTTTACAGGAGTATTCAATCAAGCAAAGAAATCACCAGTTTAAAAATATTCTAGATCAATTCTAAAACATACTGCACATAAGTTCTAACAACCTTTAAAATGTTCGTGTTCAAAGTCAAAAACTGCCGTCGCATGCATTATTTTTCAAAAAGTTGTGTCACTATTGAAACATCGTAAAATATTTGCCAAGTAATATCTATTACCTTCAAAAACTCCTAACTCTTCCCAGAGAGACCATAAAATATTTTATATAGACGACGTCATAACACGAAAGAAGTTTATCTATAGAACCTTTATGTAATATAGCCGATATCGGCTGTTCGCGAGATCGAAACGCAGTCACCCGAATAATATAAGCCAGTCTAATTACTGAAAGACTGTACTCGTCGAGAAGTTTGCTAATAAAGTGGATGGTTAAGTTCCCTACAGACCAGGCGCTTGTGTTTAAAGCGCCGTGTACATTGACGACATTCGTGATACGAAATGAGAATTTTAGATTTCTGCAACATTAATTTGTGGTTTTGTGTGAAACTATATTATTGTGTAAGGATTTGTTCAGTAACAATGGAAACAGTAGGGTACTGATAACACACAGAATAAACGAGTTACCTTGTTTAATACAAGCCTGAGAAGGTTTTTAATACATTTAGTCTGTTGCCAATGAAATCACAAAGTCCCTCGAAGTATTTACCTTTGTAAACAACATTTGTCCTTTAACCATAATATATTGTAAATGTGTAATAAATGTATAACCTTAATCTGCGGCGTTCATTGCTTGAACCATTCAGATCCGACACTAGAATGAAAATTTGGGGAGTTTACTGATTTCTCATTTCCCTAAAAATATGCAGTTTATGTATGTATGTAAATACTTTATTGTACATAAAACACAAAAATAATACAAAAAAAACAACAAAACAAAAAGAGTACAAAGAGACAGAAGAAGAGCGTTTAATTCTTTGTAAACACCTATGCAAAATTCCATGTCTCTAAACTTAACGAGAATTTTACATTCATATAATTATCATGATTTCATTACGGTATGTCGGAATTAAAAGTAGCCAATGTGTTAATTTCGAGTCTCAGTTATCTGCACATGTATCATATTTTATACAATTATGCCAAGAATTTTAACGCAAAAGAATAACCAACGCCCGTGTACGAGTAATTATAAAGTCAATAGGATTTAAAACTCAGGGAGTCAGGCCGAATTCTTGATTGAAAATAACAGAATCCTTATAAAAATATAGAGATGATTACATCCGCTCAACTTCGATGAGACGGGGATAGGTCGGTGTACACGAAGCTTATGAAAGTAAAGATCGAAACTGAACTTTCAAAATTGATCCGACGTATACAGAGTCTGGGTTCTTTGTTAGGCGTTTTACATTCAATATAAATTAATGTTAATGTATTTTTCTTCACTGAATAACATTTGTAAATCAACTCTTAGATTATAAAATATATTTAAGTAAATAATGTACATGCATTTGCATTGCTTTGTGTTTTCATTGGAGAGCTCTGCGTATTCGATACTTAAATGGGAAATTGTACCTATAAAGGAGAAGGAATTAAATGTTTTGAAGATATTTAGATATTTCTAAAATAAAATAGAATAGATGAAAATTATAAAAGAAAATAATGAAATAGAGAGATAAGAGAGAGGTAAATAGAGAGTTATTTATGCAGGTGATACCACGCAGATGTCGATATTAATAATCTGTAAAGTTTTATTCTGTTAGTCGGCTAGTTAGCCGTTACCCGCAACTCTGTCCGCGAAGAATTCGTTTATCTATATCCCGCGGGAACTATGCAATTTTCTGGGATAAAACTATCTTGTGTCTTTATCCGGGACTCAAACTATCTGTTTCTGTTCTGTTACACCGTATTTCATCGAAATCAGTTCAATGGTTTAGACGTGATGAAATAACAAACAAACAGACTTACAAACTTTCAAATTTATAATATTAGTAGGATTGGCTGTTAAATGCAGCAGATTTGGTAGTTGATTACGAGTATTTAGTTCATGATTTTCTTTTACGAAAAATATATTGACAAAATTGTGGATGCCTCAACTATTTATTGATATAAAGGTAAGCTATCGTTACAGATAAAAGAAAATTACATAAAATGACTTAATACAATAATACTTAATGACGGTAAAAAATAGACACAAGAAAGTAATCATTAATGCAATGAGACATTACAATTTCATCCCTAGAGAGCACAGGTTTCAGCGCTTGTGAAATATGAAATAATTACACTAAGAGAGACAAAGTAAAAACGGTAACTCAGCAGCACCGTGAAAAGGGCCACGTACAAAGTTTGTGTTAATCCGTGATATTCCACTTTCTAGCGCCGAAAATAAAAGCGGCATTAATAGAGAATGGAACTTCATTGCCTTAAGTGGAGGGGGGTGCAAGGCCCGACCCACGAACTTATTTGTTGCCACACTCTATTATTCAAGCGCGCTGAGAAACCAGTTAACTGCTGTAAGGATCATGAATGCGTTTTTTTAAATCATTGATTTAATCCTCATTGTTGTAACATGGTTTTTTATGATGATTTTGATTACGCAAATCTTTTTTTAAGTAAGTTAAGCTAACATTTGTGGAAATGAGATGGGATCTTAAAATACTGACTAATATCTCAAGCTGATACACATTATTTACTACAGAATATAAATGCAATAAATATTTGGAATTTTAATTTTGATTATTATGAAATCGGTTTATTAATGAGATCTCACGGCAAATTAAAAATGTCTACTACCTATTATTGATCATGAATCATTAAAAACTGTTATCTTAACGTTAATTTATTTGATTGACACATTTCAACGAGAAATAAAAAATGATTTTTTTACGTACTTACAATTAAACAAATTGTTGCTATTGAAGAAGATTTACATAAAGCGTACTCGTAACAATCATGTATTAAGTATCATTGAAAGAGAAATATCCTTAGCAACAACGGTAGCACCGGCAGAAACAATTATTGCTTATTAAAGAGACTCTCGCAAGGGAAATAATAAAGAAACACGACCATTGTACGATGGTGCGCATTCGCTCCGATTGCTTAATTGCTTTGACGCAGCTATGAGTGCAACGCATTTTGTGTCAACTGGGGAATTAATAAGAATATGAAGCTCTTCGTTGCAGAATGCATTGGAGCGTAGGTATTTCATCTGTTTATTTAACAGAAACTTGTTTTACTTTTTTAAACTGCAGACGTTATTTTGTTCAAAAAAACTGTATCATTTTGAACAAGAATACGGGTGTGAATATTTATTTTGGAATTAATTTGTCGGTTTTGAGGATAAGTGTTATTAAACTTTAGTTAAAAGTAACAACTAAGTAACAAATTAAGCTACTCAACATTAGCAGCATTCAAACAAAATTTACATAAACATAATTTTAATTCAAGTGGCGTTCCACAAGGCATCGTTTTATGTCTCAAACTATTTATTACCCACAAAGCGTGTAAATTAAACTAAAACTATGCTAAACATCAGCATTTAGGAGCCTCTAAAGTGAACCGCGTTCCTGTTTTTGTCACATCATTTACCGCGACCGTTAACGTTACCGCTTTATAGACAAGACGTTTATGATTAAAAATGAATTTGTGATCTAGCGTTGCCGGCAAAGGCAAAGGACGAACGTGGCCTAATAATTTCCTTTTGACGGAGCTGGTTGAAATTAAAAGAGGTAAGCGTTTCATAGGTTGTAACAAAATAACCATAAAATATTGCTATGACTCAGTCGTAATTTCGTATGAGTTCTAAGAAATTATTTGACTACTTCGCGAACTTAGTGTCCCTAGCTCATTTAACACTAGACAATATAATATTAATTAAATTTTTGGGGTATCCATGCCTTTAGTTTGTTCTTTAATTGCAACAAAGTATCGGACTAGTTGAAATAATTGTGTTAATAAATGTCATTTTCCATCATTTACTGAAGTAGAAACATTTTTGTAGCACGTAAAAAAAATTACCCTGTATTTCTTGAGTTTTTACGCGAATTCCTATCCGCCATGTTTCCGTGCTTCCACCAGCTCCCAAGCGGTATGTAGTGACAGCGGACCCTAATCCTCACCGCTCCGCGGGGCGTCACACTGCGCCTGACGTTTCCAATTATAACCACTCACCATGTAACACTTTTATCAAAACTACGCCATTATTCCAGGTTAAATTGTTTTTTGTATCGCCAAATGGAACTTTTATTGAATCGGCGCCGAGTGTCTCAGATTTTTGTGAGATTTCTAAGGCTGTAGTTTTGTTTATTTCTGAATCCGGTTAGTAATAACGACGTATTTGAAGGTCCCCCAGGAACGTTTTGGAGTTGGGTTTTTTATTCGTTTGAAAGACAAACTAAAGTAGTAGTAGACGAATAGAAAAACGAAATTTATTTACAGCCCTAAATAAAACTTAAAATAATGCAATGACGTTCCTAAAACTGTACGCTTCCTTTTAAGTTGTGACAAATAAACACGCCGAAAGGCACATCACAGTTTGTTCTCTTGTTTGTTTATCACCTAGTTATTATAATGTTGACGAAATAAATGAATTTGTATTCGTAATTATTCAATACATGATTGTAGACAAAATTGGTAACAAAGTAAATAAAGTAGAAGTAAACAGAGATCTGTACCAAAAATTACTTACCGCCATACACGGTAGGCACCGTGAGCATTCACGTATTAATGTAATATTATTAGATAATATCCTGACAGTTTCGAATCTACCAGAGATTCTTAGTTATGGAGAACATCAAGGGTGGGTATCGGACGATTACGCCATTTATATATTAACACGTGACTTATCTGATGTAGCGCATTAATTAATGTTGTAGTAATGACGGTAGTTTTCTATATTAAATTACTGATTGTAAACCGGGTGTAAATTTGGATGAGGTTGAAATTCAAAATGATTGCGACCAAAATATTTCCTCGCTTACAATGTCAGCGGCAACATTAAACCGTCAAACTCATCTAAAACTAAACTTAAACCCATTAGTCCATATCAACCCTCCGATCCACCTCAGTTTTCTACAACAGACAATCTACATATCAAAACTTATCGAATATCAAATTCAAATCCGTCCAGGGACATAATTTAGCTTCGCAACGTAGATTTCGCTTTTATCTTAGTTGGTGAACCCGAATAGTTGGCCCCCTCGACCGCAGCGGGGACGCGATATTGCCGATCAAAAAAGGGTTTAAAAGGCCACCGACGCACTTTACGCGCCGTTTAATTGGCACAAGGCTTGTGAAAGTCGAAGGCAAATTGGATTTGTGTGCCCGTGGTACTGGCCCTTTGACCGCGTCCGCCGGTGGGCGCGCAGTGCGCCCGACCGGACGCACGGTGCCGGATCGTTCTAAATATAAAGAACTTCATCCGGTTTCATATTCCATGACTATAATATTATAGGTTATCACGGGTATGATAATGTAGTTTGCGAGGGTTGCGAACGTTTTCGTAGTACAGTCATCAGACGTCTGAAAATATCTGACACGTCCTTCCGGCCCTAGAAAAAGAGTCGTATCAGATATTTTTATGCACGCTTGTTGTTTCAGATATTGGTGCTGGTGACTGTACATAGTAGTACACACGGTGCTAGATAACTCTAAAACTAAAGATTTTCATCCGATCACGTTTGACGACGAAATTTGATGACCGGATGGTTCAGTGGTTAGAGAACATAACTAAGAAACTTTAGGTCCCGGGATCGATCCCGATATTTTTATGAAAAATACGAATGTTTGTTCTCGAGTCTTGGGTGTTTAATATCTATTTAAGTATGTTTATCCGTTGCCTAGAACCCATAACACAAGCTTCGCTTACCTTGGGACCAGATCTATTGGTGTCAAAATGTCCCGCGATATTTATTTATTAGTCACGGATACGCCAAAACAGTTATCGAGGGTTGCAAGCAATCGCAATGAAAACTTTAATTTCTTTTGAACTCCTTGAAATTCCAATTTCGAATGATATTGTGGGGCATAGGCCTCAATAGAGATATCTCTCCAAGCGGATGTTATACCTGGGGACCAAACTTAAAAGGAAGAGTCGTTGTTATGCGTCCGAGTTAAGAAAATGCGGTAGTGCGACACAGAATGTTGCAGTTGTTCTGTGTGACGGCTAGATGGCGCTAGCAGTCGCTAATTGTATTGAAAAAATAAACTGCATTAAGTATATTGAAGTTAATAATGAGAACTTTGACTATTTTGACGTGCACTAATTTAGTCTTCTTAAAATTAAGTATTAATTAGGTTTTTATTGAAAAGTATTAAAATGATACCGGTTAATTTCACCTAAGATATCTTTAAGTGTCACAGCGCACAATGGAGTACGGACCGTAATCCAGAATATTTTTGAAATCAATATTGAACTGGTTTCATCTTAGAATACAATACGAGTAATACCAATATTCTTTATTGCACACTACGAATCAGTACAAAAATATATATATTACACATACATTCAGGGTAGACAATAGGCTATGTAGTTGATACGGAATTTAAATTGTGTTTATCAAAAGTAACAACAGTAACAAATAAATTGTAACTACTCATTGAGCTGTGGTGGCCTAGTGGTTTGACCTATCGCCTCTCAAGCAGAGGGTCGTGGGTTCAAACCCCGGCTCGCACCTCTGAGTTTTTCGAAATTCATGTGCGGAATTACATTTGAAATTTACCACGAGCTTTGCGGTGAAGGAAAACATCGTGAGGAAACCTGCACAAACCTGCGAAGCAATTCAATGGTGCGTGTGAAGTTCCCAATCCGCACTGGGCCCGCGTGGGAACTACGGCCCAAGCCCTCTTGTTCTGAGAGGAGGCCTGTGCCCAGCAGTGGGACGTATATAGGCTGGGATGATGATGACTCATTTAGATTCTTGCAGTGCATTTCTTTAGCAATGATGGTTCTTGTAAAAACACCAGTAGCGTTTCGCGAGCAGTTTGAAAAGCTTTTGTAATGGTAGGTATTTTTTTGACGTTCGTAAGCGTTTGTTATAATCCAAGCTAACTCGGGTCTAATCTGTAACCGTACGCAGTGTACGCGTACTCCAACAATTTGACATTACAACCTCGGGGACGCAACGCAAGTAACTTGATTAGTTGTCAATTTCATAGGCATGGATCTCTCTCAAATTTATTGGAGCGTAGATTTTTCACAGCTTTGACGCGCTAAAAATGCCTTTTGACGCCTGTTAGCGATCATTTCGCCGTGTTAAGTGAGTGAAATTTGAAACTTATATTTTCATCAATGCAACATGAAGCTCTTGAAGATTAATATCAAGAAGAACAAATAATATAATAATATAGCTCATCTTCTGAAGATGAGCTCTGTTTGAGTTCGAAACGCGTCAGTGTAGTGTGGTGGTGGTGATAGATGGGTTTGTGTGATTTGTGTGTGTTCTTACAGTGTGGAGGTGGAGGAACTGCATGAACACGCATATTTTGCATAAGCTTAGCTATTGTAAGGTCGCGGGTGAGCAAGGAAATTATTATAGTTCATTGTAGTTTGTTTGTTTATATATTTTTGAGACATTTAACTTTGTCCAATAGCATTCAAACTACTTCAAAAGAAACTACCAAGTGTGTCAGCTTAATACCAAAAAAAAATCTACTCTAAAACTAAAACTCACTTATATTGCAGAAATTGATTTTCAATGGCATTACAAATATTTTAATAATAAGCTACCTACCTAAAAATATAACCGAGTAAATTAAGGTCTAAATAGATCAATGACTTAAATATACATGTTTTCAAAAGGACTTGTCTTCTGATCGTGTGAACTCGAAATTTCTCCGTAACTGCGAGATTACCTAGTAAGTGCCTATCAAAATATCCAAATAGACAATTATTTAAATGATGTTTTAAGACTTCTTTTTTCTTTTTGGGCACAGAAGTCTTAAAGATATTAAGGGGCTAAGAAATAAGCTATTTTCATGCAACCAAAAGTTTTATAAGACAATCTTAACTTAAATTCAAATATTTTTCTCTAAGCATTAGCTTTCAGTTTTATGACAAAGCAATCGACTGATTGATTATTTTTGAAATCCTTGCTCCCTTTACTTCGGTAGCTAAAGCCGTATACACAACGTACTTAACTAATGCTGTAAAAACAAAGCCAATCAGGCAAAAGCACCGTGAGTACTCGCTTTATTACATGTATAACAAAAGAGAGTGCTGAATACCTATTACATTAGTGCCCTGGTTATAGTATTAGCAACTCTAAGCTAAAGTAAGTAAGGTTACAATTCGATAATAAATTGGAATGCATATATTGAGTTAATTGAAGAGCTTTTAGTGGTATGTCATGTTAAGTATTAATTTTTTTAACCAATGATTAAATGCAACTTATCCATGACAAAGCGTGACATCCTGTATAAGTTGGGTGGTATGTCACGGGGGAACAGGGGAGGGGGGACAGTTTTGAATAGTACCTATTTTAGAAATCCATACTTAATATTAATATTATCGAAACGTCGAAACGGAGCGACGGATCGACGTGATTTTTGGCATAGATAGATAGAAAAGTTTATTTCTGTTAAGAGTTACATTTTTAATTTATAGAGATAGTTTATGGGTCCGAAAGTGACATAGGCTACTTTTTATCCCGGAAAAATGTACAGTTCCCTATGGAACAGCGCGCGATAACCGAATTCTACACGGGCGAAGCCACGGGCAAAAGCTAGTATTTTCTTTAAAAGTTGTGGTAGCTTAGTTTGACCGATGGCCTCTCACGCAGAGGGTCGTGGGTTCAAGCCTGGGCATTACGCACAGAGGGTTCCATACAGTCAAGTGCAAAAATATGTTTACACCACAAAATTTTAAGAACGAAATTGATTATTTGCTTAAGTTCATAACAGCTGTACCATATAATAATATGCCGTAGACAGGACAACAGGTGGGGTAGTCGGGTGCTTGAGTGGAGGCCTAGAGTAGGGCATAGAAATGTAGGCAGGCAACCGATGCGTTGGACCTTTAGAGTGGCCGGAAAGGACTGTATGTGAAAGGCGCAAAACCGGGAAGAATGGCGTGCATTAGAAGAGACCTACATTCAGCATTGGGTGGTGAAAGGTTGAAAAAGAAGAAGAGAAGAAGATAACAGCTGTTGACAGATAAGTTACCTACTCACAAAAAGTTTTTTTAAGAGCGACTCACGGTTCACCGGTTATTAATATTTGTTACCGTACACACACTACAGTATTATAATATACAGATAGTATGTTTTTATGTTGAAATGTCATAGGATAGGGATACAACACAAACAAAAATAATACGATCTTCGTAAAAAAATACTTACTACGATATACATGTACCTAAATGTGTATAGGTATATACCACGCGCATCTATGCTAAACCAGTAATAATCTAATCTTAAATAAGACGGTGATTTCATAAAAGAAATACTTCGTAAAAACTGTCAGTTTCGATAATATAATAAGTTACAATATCTTTAACTTGCTGCTTTGCTTCTAAAGAACTGGGTGCTTAAAGGTAAAAAAGTAATATTTTAGTGCCATTGAAATCAGGTAAAATAAGTACAATGGTGGTTGATTTTTTTTTGACATTCATAAGTGCTTGTGCCTAAATTGAATAAAGATATTTTGCCTTTGACTTTGACAATGTAATTCATAGATAGGGCAGAGTGTCTTTGCAAATATATAGTGCCTGAATCAATCCGATGTGAAGGTCGCAACAAAAAACGTATTCCCCAACCAACCAACTCTCTCTACCTAAAACACGTAAAACACCTGTCTAAACGAGAAAATACAGGAAAAATCCATCAAAACAATGCTGAAAAACTCAAATTTTGCGAGAGTCTTCGTAAAATTCATTAGAGAATGTTCGTCGGCCCACTCTGGCGGTTTGAATAAAATATGGCCGAGGTAAAGTGAGCCTTTTATCTATTAAACGCATTTGCTGTTACAAATCTTTGCTCTCGCGGCGAGCATTAGCTCGAAGCTTGGCTGGCACAAGGTGAAGCGGTTTGCAATGCCATGTAATGTACCTAAGTATAAAACACGTTTTAAAAAAAAGAATCATCGGTATGCATCAGCAAATTTATTGTTTCTGCAATTAATAAAACAGAAAGCTAATAATAAGAATAAGAATGGTTTATTGGCTGATAAAATAGTCAGTGTGTATGACTTAATATATATAATAATTTTAAAGTGACTGTTTGTTTTTATGCAGTGGCATTAACTGTTTGAAATTAGTGTCTTTCATTAAAACCGTTGCATTTGTAATTTCTATATCTTTATATCGTTAACATTAATTTAAACTAAGATGAACCTCCTTTGTGAACAAATTTATTATTACCTTTATTTTGGCCTTTATTATAAATAATGTGTATTTTATTGATTGATATTGTTTTTTATGAGGTTGGCAACGCATCTGCAATCCCCTGGTGTTGCAGGTGTCTATGGGCGGTGGTGATCTCTTACCATCAAGAGACCCACTTGCTCGTTTGCCATCCAGTAGAATAAAAAAATTGAAAAGTTATAATGGTAGTTGAACCGGTATATAGTTCAGTTTATTTTCTATTTTCAATTTTAGAAAGGTTTTAAACTAAAAAAAATTAACTTGACTGCCTTATAAGAAGTTTGAATAAAAACAAAAGGTAAAATTACCTATAAACAATTATTTTAATCACACACGACCTTATGATAGCAATGTCTCTCTCTAATATGCGACATTTTAGAGAAACGTATATTTCCAAACAGCTCTCGCTGCCTCCTATTGACTAGACTAAAAGCAAAGGAATGGCTACCTCGTGTCTACTTCGCTTGCATTTACGACATTACCCCACCGGCTCTATTTGGCTCGGTGTAAACCTGCTGGCTGTAACAATATGGTTTGTCAGTTACAATGATAGTTGGACCGGTATATAGTTCGGTTTATTTTCTATTTTCAATTTGAGAAAGGTTTTTAAACTAAACAAAATGAACCTGACTGCCTTGTAAGAAGTTTGAATAAAAACTGATACTTTGCTCACCCGCAACCTTATGATAGCTATGTCTGTAACAAATTTGTGTTAATGGCAGTTCCTCCACCTCCACACTGGAGGAACTGTGTCTGGTAGCATGGTGAACGATTGTGCTGCACTGAGGATAAACTCTGGTTGAGTTCAAAACGCGTCAGTATAGTGTGGTGATAGTTGGGTTTTTGTTGTTCTTATAGTGTAAAGGTGAGGAGCTGTATGTACTAGCATTTGTTGCATAGACATTGTATTATATGTAAGATCGCGGGTGCATGATCAAAGTATTTTTATTGCTTATAGTTCATTGATATAGACATCCGCAAAGAAAAGCCTGCTTTAATAAATTATTTTAAAAACGAAAAAACAAGTTTAACAATCTAGAATTTGGTTAAGTAACTCAAAGACTAACCGCCTGGACGCAATCAAAACACTAAACATCTCAACACTATCATTAAATCCGAAATCCTCAAATCACTGATTTAAAAACCCAAAGTACACCCAATAAAATGATTAATGAAAACAGGATGGCCACACCGAGTCGTTTTAAACCGGGCTCTAAAGTCGCCCGGGGGAGTACCCGGGTTCATTAGATGATGTAGGCATGTCATTGCCGTCCCCTGGGCATGTCGGCACGACGTAGTTAACCCGGTCTAAATCGTCGATTACTCTCAACGGTGGACTAAACGCGGTTTAATGAGAAACAGGTCCCAATCACGATAGTGGAAACGAATTCGGTCAGGTTTATTTCCGGTTTTTGGTTTCAAAGGGAGGGAAGGGTGTTATAAGTTGGTACGGAAAGCGGGCAGATTCTTGGATGAAGATAATAATTATTGTATTTAGTCGTCAGTAAGATTATCAGAAAACAATTAATTGATTATAAAATGACGAAGATGAAAAGCGACAAAGTTCGGAATTGGAAGCCGTGATGTCATTCTTTAGTAAAAAGTGTACGTAGGTGTGACGTCACAAGGAATATTAACCGGCTATAATTAAACTAAATTATTTTAAATAGCTCTACTTGTTGATTGTTGTTGTGTACTTGTGTACTTTTGTTGTTGATCTGTACTTTCGTGTTTGTTTCTATATTTTGGAAAATAAAGAGTTTACAATAAATAGTTTAATCACGTATATTTAGTATCCTGCACTGAGAATAGAGGGTATAGAGAACTAATAAGCCATCACACCAATAGTTGAATGACCTCTCAAAAAGCTTCCTTCCTTCGTCATTCCGAGCCAGACGCTCACCACCTCCGATACAAAAAGATACTCATTTAATAATTAAGTTTAGTGTGTACCCCATTGTCGGCGTAACTTACAATTAAGTTTTAATTGCTTTCGTTTGTTTTACTTTCGAACAAAATAATTTCGTTTACGGCCCCATTTGATTTGTTTACTTGTCTTGCCTTCGTTTTATTAATTCTGCACAGTTTGGCATCGGTGTTTAAAGTCAAATTTGATTTGCTCGTGTGCTGTTGCTAAACTTTCCCGCTTGTTTGGAGAGGACCCTGCACTGCAGTTACGGAAAGTTTGAGGTTTATCAAGATTATAATAGACACGTTTTAGTTAGACTTAGTTTGAGCATGGCTGATTTGATCCTTGATAGTAGGACATGGTATGATCCCTTGCTCAACCATAATGCCGTTAATTGCAAAGTTTGGGATTTAAATTCGATTTTCAAATTCAAGTTTTGGCATTGACATTTTGAACTAAGGCCTTATTGTCTTACACACTCGTCGGTCCGTAATCGATTGCTCCTCTCAACCACTCAAAGGTTGACTGGTAGAGATTCCTTAAAAAGGGATCACTCCGCATTTCTTTCCTACAAGTACCTATATCAAAGTTTGTCAATTATATTTTGTTTATTTTCTTTTGTACAACAAACAGTTTGCGTACATAGGTATTAACACACTTGAAATCGCAATAGTCTTCGCCACTTCTTTCTGATAATCCAAATAAATGATATTATTTCAATGTTAGTCAAATTTATAGTAAAATAAACTGATAACTCACGTCTTTAATCTAGTGCACCGTTCACGATTTGCAACAGCCGCCGTGGCCTGTGCTCCAAGAGGATTAATTTTACTAAAGACATAAGTTATCCTTTTAAAAATGTTAGTCTCAAGGTAGTTTCATATTCAATGTATTCGAGTAAAATAATGAAACACACACAATTCAATAATAAAACAAAATATTATTAAATACTAAAAGACAAAACGAAGGATAGTGGTATGTGTCATGCGTCATTGCGGTTGTGAATCGGACACTGACAGCATAATGCTGAAGCGTTAAAACTACGTTAAAAACGCCCCAGCGCAGATTTTCAGCCAGCACCTTCAGCTGCTAAAAAAAAAGCTAAAATTAAATAAACAAACCGGCCAAGCGCGAGTCCGACTCGCGCTTGAAGGGTTCCGTACCATTATCTATACAATATTAGACATTTGCAAAAAAAAACACGTTTGTTGTATGGGAGCCGCCGTTAAATATTTATTTTATTTTAATTTTATTATTGATGTTTAAACTGAACATACGACTAAATATTCTATTGATATTTCAAGTGTCTACCCGTTGCCGTTATTAAAATTGACCAAAAAATGCCAAAAAATGGCGTTTGTTGTATGGGGCATCCCGTTTGCCTTAAATATTTATTTTATTCTATTTTTAGTATTTTTGTTATAGTGGCAACAGAAATACATAATCTGTGAAAATTTGGACTGTCTAGCTATCACGGTTTATGAGATACAGCCTGGTAACAGACGAACGGACGGACGGAGGAATCTTAGTCATAGGGTCCCGTTTTTACCCTTTGGGCACGGAACCCTAAAAGTTTTGTTATATAAGTATAGCAGCACTGCAGCAAATAAAACAGCGTTTATATCTATGTTTTCGTGTACTATGGTTGCTCACCACTCATCGCTGTTTGCTGCCACGTTGTTAACTTGTGACAGACAATACCTTTTTATTTGTACAGCTCGTTAGCAAAACAACGATTGACAGAGCTCTTGTGATGCTTCGATTTAGTTTTATGTTTGGCCAGCATTAGTTTGCTTTGTGCTCTTGGTTATTTTAGGACGACCGCTGAATAGTTAAAGATTGCTTTAATTTTATGAAATCTAATCAAAATAACCTATGATAATCAAAATTTTCCAATCCCTTACTTTTATTACAATACGTGAATTGAAAGCTAAGTAGTTGTATGGGCTACTTTTCTTTACCAATGAGATAGTCGACCTTCTTTTTTTAAAAAAAACGAATGTGGGTTTAGTTATGTAGTCAGTTAAGTGGTCATAGCGGAATGATTCCGTAGTCTGCGCGCATAAAATCAATTATAATATTATATTTGTATTGGAAAATAAAAATCAAAAAGATTATTCTGCAAGTAGGCCACAAAGATATGTTTTACATGTCACTTTTTTATACTACCAGCGCTTTTGGGAAGACTATTATTGCAAATAAAAAGGCGCCGCTAGAAGCGAGTTCTCTTTAGTAGTCTTTACAAAGAAATGTTTACGAACTCCCCGCGCCATGTCTTGACCAATAATGCAACATTAAAAACTTTTGTAGCATTAGGCAGCTTGTTCATGGATTATAGCATCCGAGTAGGCTTAACGCATATCTTTGAGCGGGGCCTGATGTTTGCAAGGTTCATGTACGGCTGGCTTAGTTGAAAGTTAGGGAAATCCTCGGTACGTGACGTAATTAGAAGGCGGGCTCTAAAGCGAGGCTTTCCCGTCTTACGCTAAGGGAGTCAAGAATGTTTATATTGACTTCGCACGTTTTGCGCAAACCTGATTGGTGTTTGTGTTGGCGATTTTGTGTGGCACTTTCTTGCAATACTTTTGTTACAATTTTATTTATATATGTATTAGTACACAATGTTTTAAAGTATTTGTGGTAACGGACGAGCCACAAAACAGATAGGTACAGAAGTCAATCACATGTATGTACTTCACTTTTCATACCTACGCTCGGCGGTTGCTCTAGGGTTGTCAACTATGGCTCATGCACAAAAAACTATCATGGTAGTGGCACTCGTATCTAGTTGTGTGCTTTATTGTTGAGAATGAAACGGGAAGAATGGAAATATAAATTAATAATAACTAAAGTATTTTAATTTTATTTTTACCACTGGTAGCTTAAAAACGACAATTCACCGTTTAATGTTGAATTTAAACAACCGTCCACTGAACAATTATAATAACTTTTTTTGTTGCTGCATTATTGCACAAAAAAGTTCACAAACTCGTGTCTCAGTCTCAAGCGGATGGCACTCGCGCTCGCACTGGTCCCAACCGGTCCGAGATATCGTGTCCGTGAGCAGTGTCTATGTGTGCGTTGCTCGAGCGCACTTTGTATGTAGATTGACTTCTGTACCTATCAGTTTTGTGGACGAGTATTGTTTAATAAAATGAGACATGCCTTTTCAAGTTTAAGAGGAAGTTCCAGCTGCTGAAAAGTATTATTTTGGGTAATATTACCTGAGGCCTTTGCTTAGAATTCATGTATGAAACTAGGTAGGGTATAAGAGCCGAAGAGGCCCCAACAAAAAAAACACGAAAAAAAAAGCAAAAAAGACTTATACCCGGAGAAAAAAAAAATCGCAGCAACTAAATTTTTTCTATCATTATATTCATTATTATATACAAAGTCATTATGTGTACATAGATTACGCAATATAGAATACCTAAATACAAA
Organism: Choristoneura fumiferana; assembly: GCF_025370935.1. Lineage (NCBI taxonomy): Eukaryota > Metazoa > Arthropoda > Insecta > Lepidoptera > Tortricidae > Choristoneura > Choristoneura fumiferana. The sequence goes on from NC_133481.1 coordinate 2,178,272, forward strand.
AAAAAATATTAAAAAGGGAAATTTATTACAAAGACTTGCATGCATTTTGTTTAACGTGGCTTTGAAACTTATATTTTTGTTGTGATAAAATAATTTTCTCTCTACACGAATTTGGGAACGCGACATTATCATTCGTTGCAATACGTACCTACCACTGGAGTTTACGAACATGTTGTAACTTACCTGTAAGAAACAAAAAAAAACATTAGTTTTATACACTTGAAACAGAACATATTGAAATGAAAACTATCTCCACAATTGGGTTGATTGTTTTTTAGTATTATTGACAAAAAGAAAAAATACGTGACCAACATTTTCTAATAATCTAACTGACAGACTTAGTAGAATTTATTTAGGAAATAAACCTAAGTTTTTAAATATATTTTTTTATCGATTTTTGTCTTGGCTTTACGAAAATTAAGTTATGAAGTTATTTCATCGTCTATAATTAATTATGCCCTTATTTGTCTACAAGCTAATTTAAATTAAAGTTTTCCATAATTACTTAATATACGGCAATCCAATTTCCCGTCAATTTTAACGTAATTATTAAGGAAAAATTTAATTAGGTCCGAATATTCGCCGCCGCGTTGAAGCCTCCGATGGAGATAATTGCTAACATTCTTTCCAGGAGTTGACTGTTTAGAAAAAGTAATTAGAAAAATGGATTAATTTGTGTTAAAATTTTATAAGTTTTTGTTTGATAAAACTTCATTGTCATCCAAACCACATTTTTGTCCCATTAACTGTTGAGAAGCTCCGTCCTGCGGAGTTCACTTTACTGGACCACCTAAATTTAACTACTGAAATATTGTATTCACATAGAAAAAAAAACTCAAGACTAAGTATGTGTATATAAATGTTAGTTTTAATTTAAAGTTTTACGACAGTCCTATGTACTAAATTGTGAATCTGTATGTATACAGAAACTATTTTTTCTTAGTACTGACGCTGTAATGTAATAAAATTTTATTCAGAATTATTTCATCGATAACAAAAAAGTAGTTAATTGTACAACAAGTGCATAAAACGGGTCATTTTATCTCAGAAGTTCATATCCACGCGAGAAGCAGGCGAGAAAATCTTATAATTTTACACATTGTTCATTTTTTACTGATTGGCATTGTTCTTTATTAGGGAAGCCTGGTTTGGTAGTATTTTTTGTGATCATTGTACATTTTACCATTTCTAAATAAACAGGGTGACTTCTAATAGTGAACATAAAAATTAGTGTTCATTGTAATACATTCTTCGTGATTTTATTTGAACAATGTATGCAAATGTTTTCAGATTATTTCCAACAAATGGGTCAATGCATTATATTTTCCGACATTAACTGAGCATGTAATACTAATTTATGTTCACGACTTAGAAATCAACCTGTATGTAAGATACCCGAAGTACTTACAACTGTTTGAATTACCTTTGACGAAACTAACGATCGATCCATCAAACATGCACACCATGTTGTGTGGCAGATATCTAGATGTATCGCGTAGCACTTACACATGTTCGGATATATCAAACAGCACTGGTTCAATATGGAGCTCTGCACGGAGGTAACTCCCACCTTGTAGTAATTACATTACACAGTACGAACGCTGACATTGTTAAAATGTAATATGCCGGCCGTATTTTGAATTCACATAATTCGAAACTAGGTAGTTAAAAATTTTGTTCACTTGGATGTTATCAGTACAAGTGGAATTGTTGAAAAGTGCAGCGGTGATTCCATGGAAATTGAAAAAAACCCGACTGCCTTAAAAATACTAAAAAGAAAAAACCGGCCAAAAGCGTGTCGGACACGCCCTAAATAGGATTCCGTAGCCATTACGAAAAAAATAATAATATTTTTCTAAGGATTTCGTATTTTATACGGAATCTTCCATAGTTTAGGTATATTTTATACCTTAGGCTGCTATTTACTCTTAAACTACTAATAATTCTCAAGTAAACTTAACCGTTATAGTTTTTCTGGAAAGTTTGATATACTTACTACCATCCTGAATTTTTTCAAATTTTTTCACCCACTAGTTTAGATTTTAGAGGGGGGGGGGACGCTCGATTTTAATGAAAATTTGCACTTTAAGTTGAATATTTCGCTAACAAATCGCTCAATCGAAAAATCGTCTTAGCAAACCCCTAATGGTTTTAAAAGACCTATCCCACACTATAGGGTTGGATGAGAAAAAAAAATCACCCCCACTTTACGTCTATGCGAGGTACCCTAACTTTTTTTAAATTTTTTATTGTACCTATTTGTCGACATAGTTAACATATATATCCGTGCAAAATTACAGCTTTCTAGCATTGATAGTCCCTGAGCAAAGCCGCGGATGGATGGACAGACAGACAGACAGACATGGCGAAACTATAAGGGTTCCGTTTTTGCCATTTTGGCTCCGGAACCCTAAAATCAAGCCTAGTAGTCTAAAGCCCTGTTAAGTATCCTAAAGTTCATCAGTCGGGACTTATCCACATTGTGACCAGCTCTAAAATTTTCTGTAATGGGTCCCAACTGTTGAAATTCAAGTACTTAACATGATTCCGTAAAACGGGGTTACCTTAAAATGCGGGGGCTACTTGGAAAACAGTTTTTACGCCATGTCCTTATTTTTTAGACCATCTGTGGGTAGTGAAATACCTACCTTCATAAATTACCTAACTTTTAACTTCATTTGTTTAATCGAGCTATGAATGTTTGCGTTTTTATAACCATTTTAAATTTGATCCTAAAGTAACCCCGGTTTACGGTTCTAGACCACTAGACTTCTTTTTATTTATTTCTAAGGCAGTCGGGTTTTTGTTTTTTATGACTTTTTATTTTATTTTATAAATTCTTGATAATTCTGTGAAAATGGTAGCTTAAAAGTATTTTAAAATATTATATTACCTTTATATATTATGGGCTAATTAATATTGGATCTGCCCCAAAAGTCGCAGAGCAAATCTCACCCAGGTACTATGTAGACATGCAGAATCAACCAATAACATTTATGACAACCAAAAACCCGATCTTTTAAAGTATAAATTTCTTCCAATGCAAATGAAAATTCGTTTGCCTTTTCCCGAATGCGAACGTGCCACGGACTGTATGTGCAGTGTGCTTGGTATCGGCGGGACGTTGCTATTTCCTTTTCTTATTACGGTGTAGGCTTGCGTTCGAGTGCATGCCAGTTCCGGTTGCCATACAAATGTCTTTCAAGGGTCCATATCGACTCTCATAATTATCGCAATTCATAATGTGTAATGTTTGTCATAAAGTATTTTTTGTTCATAATTTTTTTCTCTGTATGAATTGTTCAGAATTGTTTTAAAATAAAACCAACCTAACCTAAAACCTAACCTAGCCTGATTATCATTTTTCTATTAATAGCTCTTAAACGTTAACATTAATGCAATAACATTAATTATTTGTTATATATGTGTTGTCTACTTACGTGAAAAATTCGCAAACCTAAGATGTATTAATTTAACAAACAGTTAATTAGCTAGGTACTTGTTAATAATTTGACTTTTGAAGTTTACCTAGCCTAAAATTTCAGTTCTAAAACTTTTTTGTTGATGGTAGGCACTTCATTATTACATAAATATGAATTCATACTGAAATCCAAGTGAATTTCACCATTGGAAATATAACATCGAATTGCAGGTAAAGCTAATAAAAACGTGACAAAATGATTGATGTATAATTGTGTGGCACAGCGGCTTTGAGCACTCTAGCTTCAAGTACGTCGCCTGCTCTAGTACCTGTACAAAGAGATCCAAAGGTTGCTGCTAGATATGTTACTTTTGATTACTATAGCTCCTATAAGAACTACAAGAACTCTTCAGAAACTTCCTAGTTCAAAGTACCAAGAAACAGTCTTCTAAAAGAAGTACTTATCTAAAACGAAATTCGGTTTGGATTAAGGTAATATAACCTAACCAACAAAAAGTTCAATATCTCAAAATGGCTAAATCGATTTTGATGAAATATGTCTTAAACCATTGCTAGAAAACCTGATTAAAAAAAAAAACGCATTCAAGACCTACGCCGCGTTTAAGAGCTACGGTGCCACAGACAGACACACACACATAGCGGTCAAATTTATATCACCCCTCTTTTTGCGTCGGGAGTTTAAAAACGTAATAATTTTGAATAAGATATTGACCATGATTTAGTTTTTGGTTTAATAACGGGGTCATTTTCATCCTGTAAATCTATACTTATGTACATTACAATGAAGAAGTAAACTTTATTTGTTTGTATGTAGGGAGTTAGTAACCTCAAGGATTGTTTTGTCAATTAAGAAAAAAATGCAAATAGAAAGACACACAATTTCAGTTTTACTACATCTTTTTATCTCCTGGCAGGTAAAAGTTGTTATTATTCAATAAAAAGATCAATATCGCATTCAAAGTACAAAACTATTGACTTTGTAATCCTAACCAATATTGAACGTGCTTAAATGATATCACTTTAATATTTTTTAGCGTCAAACATCATGTTTAGGTAAAGTGTAATTGGGTCATTATTAAGGAATTATTTTTTTTATTTTTGAGGGCACATTTGTTTTTACATGATAGATGATTACCTAGTAGAAGTACAGGACGTCTAAAAAATAATCTAACACATCCAGCCCGTTCATAAAAAAATGTGATCACGAAAATACAGGCCGTTGAAACGTTCGATTGGCAAAATCTCTAAAAAGTCGATAGCTGGTACGTGTTCACTGGGAAATAAAACACGACGTAAAAACTACAGCAGAAAGAAGAAACTACTTTTAACAACGCCATCTCTCGTGAAAAAGAAAACACGAAAACTGGACCCTTCCAGTCACCCGCGTTTCTGGGTGAAAGCAAAAAGACTCAGTCTTTTGTCAAACGCCGCGACTCCAAGGATACAATTTGTGCAAAAGGTGGCCTCTGCAGCAGTTCTTAGTCCGTACTGTGCACTGTGCAGTCCTGATGCAAATGCTAGGGTCATTATGCCGTGATTTGAGAGCATTCTGGGGGGTCGCTGCGACTTTGTTGATCTTTGTAGAACTGTTTGAGACATTAAATGTAGTAGGTAAATGCTTTGGGGATGGTTTAGAAGAACCGTTTGCTGCTGTACGAGTGTACAGTCAACAGTAGTGAATAAAGATCGGATTCCCCCTTTTTAATGCTTTTAAGCGTGGTCTGAAAGAACATTCCATTTAGGATTTTAGAGATGTTTAATTGAAATGCCAGTAAAAGTAAACGTTTATTATAAACCTGAATCTTATTCTGCATGGTCACTAAATTGCGCACAAGTGTACTGTTTAAAACTGTGTGAAACAACTTAACACATTTGCGTTTGGTTTTGATATTATTACTCATCTTAAGTATAAAATTTGTTTATAGATGTTATTGGGTAAAGTTTTAATTCGTTAAGTAGCAATTCAGAGTGAGAATAGTTTGGATGCAACACCTTACAGTTAATGGACAGAAGCTTTATCATGCTTGATAATTGATGAATAATGTTATTCGCGACACTTCAAAATCAGGCAGTTCGGTGGGGATGAAGTTGTTACAGAACCATGCCACTGGTAGCCAAACAAATTTCTAGTCCTTAATTCTAAAATATAATACTTGTGATAAAGAACAACAGACAGAAAAGTGTTAATTGTCATGGCCTTTATTATGTAACAAACCGAACCACTTTTAATATTTTTAATTCACTGCAAACTCTGACTAAAGTAAGCCTCAAGGTTTAAATTGCTATAAAAATTAAGTATAAATCAAAGTAGATACAGACAGAGAGCCGAGCTAAACTTACTATTGTAGCTGGTTTGCATTTTAATTCATTAAAGACTCGGCTAGAAGGTGGTTAGGTTATGGCCAAAGAAGTAGCGGCGATGAAAAGTTTCTAAAATGGAGGCGTACTTAAAAATAACCTGCCTACTTAAAATATTGAACAACTCCTCGATATTGCCATTTAAAAGTTATAAATATCTCAAAAACTTCTGAATCGATTTTCATCAAACATCGGTCGGAACCACGGCAAGATAAATAGATTTTTAGTATTTGGTATCTCCTAAATTGAATTAGGATATTTTTATTTCAACTTTGATTTCAACGGTGCGAGGCATTTCAAAATCTAAATAAAATACACGCCATTCTCATATTACAAGGAGAAGGGTCGAAAAGTTTACGGGAAAAACGTTTTTTTTTTGCCGAAATGTTTTGTTTTTGGTCGTTCTTTAAAGTAGTAACCACCTATTTAAGAAAGCGACGGTATTTTTGTTTCTTTTTCTCTTAATGTGGTAAAAGAGAACTGTCATCGTTTTCTTCTGCAATCTCAATCTGTTTAAATTTATTAAATTGAGATTCAAACTAGCCAATCGGACACTTTCCATGAGACTTGCACAGCGCCATAACGAGCAGTTGAACTTGTCTGTAATGTCCTAAATAAAAGCCGCGGGCATTTTGTTTTGCAATGCAATCTGAGGTAGAATGGTTATTTTTACATATGTGGCACAATTTCAACATATTAAAATGTCATTTTTTTTCCATTTTATTTACTTTATCACGAATTTCATGAAAAAAATTACATGTTTACTGACGGTATGAAAGTTATGAGAATCGACTCACGTAGCCCTCAATTTTCGACTTCTGGCTTCTAATATTTGTTAATCCGAACTAACGGCCACTAACGGCCTTGTACCCAACGCACATTTTTAGTACAAATCAAATTATATATACAAATAACGCAGGAGTCTCTAGATGGCTTTCCACATGAGACAAAAGCCCGCTTCGCTCATCGCCAGCCGCGGCCTTCAAGGGGCGAGAAGCGCAACAGTCAGTGTTTACGCACGGAGACACCTCGTGCTCGTGACTCAGACATTAGTTCCGGCACAGTCTACAGTTGAGAATAAACTATCATTATATAAACAACCACCATCATCATCATTAACCAGAAGACGTCCACTGCTGTAAGGTATCCCCCTTAGAACGCGACAATGAACAACAACGAGCCAATTGCATCCACCTATACGTATACTAAACAAAAAATTTCAAGTTGAATCTATCACTGGATGTAGATTAAATTTGATTTGCGTTTAATCCCATCTCGTAGCCGGATTTGGTGGCTAACTACAGAAAGATAATTGTGTTTTCCAAAAGAAAATTTAAGTAAACAAGAGCGTGTCGGACACGCCCAAAATAGGGTTCCGTAGCCATGACGAAAAAATTAAGTAATATTTTTCTAAGGATTTCGTATTTTATACGGAATCTTCCAAGTTTAGGTACATTTTATACCTTAGGCTGCTATTTACTCATAAACTACTAATAATTCTCAAGCAAACTTAGCCGTTATAGTTTTCCTTGAAAGTTTGATATACTTACTACCATCCTATTTTTTTTTTAAATTTTTCCACCCACCGGTTTAGATTTTAGAGGGGAGGACGCTCGGTTTTAATCGAAAAATCGTCTTAGCAAACCCGTAATGGTTTTAAAAGACCTATCCAACGATACCTCACACTATAGGGTTGGATGAGAAAAAAAATCACCCCCACTTTACGTCTATGGGAGGTACCCTAAAAAATTTTTTTTTGAATTTTTAATTGTACCATTTTGTTGGCATAATTTACCTTTATATCCGTGCAAAATTACAGCTTTCTAGCATTGATAGTCCCTGAGCAAAGCCGCGGACGGACAGACAGACAGACAGACATGGCGAAACTATAAGGGTTCCGTTTTTGCCATTTTGGCTCCGGAACCCTAATAAAAAAGAAGGAGACTAAAGAATTTCAAAGAAAAAACGAAACCCTTATTATAGGATCACTTTGTTGTCTGTTTGTCCGTTCGTCCGTCTGCCTGTCAAGACCCTTTATACAAGTTTCTTGTTGATCACATAGATTTTTTTTGTGAGATCCCTAGGCTTTAACCAATTGTCAACCCTAATTGTTCACGCGTGTAAACCATCGGGCTAATTTGGAATTACAATAGTTTTTTAATTAGTGAGAATGAGAGAACTTTTCTAAGTCGTTGGGAACAAAAATAAATTCTTCTTTGTATTCAGAAGATTCTTATTTCTTACTGTGTTTACTCTGTGTGCTGTTCATGCCTCCTTCCCGTGCTAGGAAGCTTTAGTCCATTAGGAAAATTAATGTTTCGAATTACTCCCGGGAAGAAACCGGTAAAAACGTGGCGACGAAACAATGGATGGACATTATTAATTTGATGTTCGGGGAGGGTCGCGTATGGGAAAATAATGGCTATTTTTAGCTATGAGTTATATTTGGCGGATAAAATATATTTTATTTTAGGTTCTTTTTTTATGACAGCAGCCGTTTGTGGAACTGCGGCAGTTAATTTCAGGTTTTGGAATTACCATTTTGTTGTTATTTTATTAGCTTTTTTGCAGTTTTTCTTCACATGCATCGGGAAATACTCATGATGTTGTTTTATGGCACATTTTAAAAATCAAAAGTAGGTAAACATAAGTAGGCAGCAAGGGGTTTTTTTATTTGGCACATTTTTACACTACCAGCACTTTTGGAAAGACCATCATTGTCAAGAAGAATGTGCGGCAAGAAATTAGACAGAAAATTATTATCTCAGAACAAAAGCAATAAGCCAAAGCTTATATGTTATGTTACGAGTACTAGCTATCAAAATATAGTAAATTAAAAATATGAAGATGGTATATGACGCTACTTAGTTAAGTACCCATTGACGTAAACAATATCTGTGGCCGTTGGTCTTGGAAGAAGTGATACGACAGTACACTTAAATAGATAAAAACAATATTTTTAAGAATTATTAACTATATAAAACAGAAAACGTCATGTGAACAAACGATACAAACGAAGCGCATTCCAGAACGAAAATTTTAAATGATAAAACTCATCCAGGCCTTGCGCTTGACAACAACTACTTGCCTTGTACTATGAGACTCAGCTCGTGCGGTGGTAAGCGACGCGCGTCATACAGTTAAGCGATAGTTAAGCGACAGTCGCTATTCCGAGACATTATCATAATACGGGTATCAACTCAAGGCGAACACAGTAAAGAAAGTCAAAATAAACACTAGTATGTCCGATCTTCTACTCCAAAGTTACAAACTTTACCCTAAAACAAATGGAATAGAAATTCTACTCAGAATCGCAAACCTTCGAACGAATGCAGTCCGGACGGTTCCTAACACATCAGGAACAGCATCAATCACACGAAATAGACTCTGACAACGGTACAGACCGGCCAAAATAATTTGGACCCTTAGAGCCATACAAGCTTCATGTGTTTACTAACTTCGTGAGGTTCGAGTTACAGTGGATAGGAGGGAGTGGCGAAGTCTGCTACTATTTTGTGACACCTACGTCGGTTTGTAGGTAAATGGAACGTGGTTTTTAGGAGAAAAAAACCGGACTAGCGCACCGAGGGTTCCGTACAAATTATTAAAAAAGTTATTAAAAATATTCTAATTATATAACGTAACTAAAAATTTATGCTTTTCTCAATTTTTCCTTTATCTGTGCTATAGGATGTTTCTTCGTACGAAATTCGTTTTTTTCCCTTGCGAAGTTTTGATTCCCTTGCGAATGTCGAAAATTTGCAGCATAAACGGCTGTATCTTTTGATTGCTTTTTTCACAGCTCCAAGGGGCAGTAGACCCGAGTATTTGATATTAATTTCAGCTTGATACCTCCACGCGTTCCTGAGAAAAAGGGTCTTGACAGACAGACAGACGGACATAAAGTGATCCTATAAGGGTTCCGTTTTTTCCTTTTGACGTACGGAACCATAAAAAAAGATAATTTGTTTCGCAATTGCTTTTTGTAACAAATTGAATGTGTTGTGGGTTTTGCTTGAGTCCTAAGTTGATCAATGTAACAGGTCAATGACAATACAGTCTTTTAGTTGTATTCGTTAGAAACCTGGGTCGCACTTGTGAGTTTTTCGAAATTTAAGTGCGAAATTAATTTTAAAATGGTTGTAATTATGCCCCTTTTGGCGAAGGAAACCAAGACTAATCTTGGGCACACTTGCGAAGAAATTTTGCAGTGTATATGTGAAGTTGTATATCTGAACTGGCTTCGCGTAGAATATATAAAAAAAAAATCATGGGACACTTGACACCAATTGACCTATTCCCAAACTAAACAAAGCTTGTACTATGGATACCAGGCAACGGATAAACATACTTAAATACATATAAAACATCCAAGACCCGAGAACAAACATTCGTACAATACAATACAATTACTCTTTATTGTACACCAGAAATAGTGAGCGATACAGAAAAGAGGTACACAGAGAAAATTACAAGGTAAGCAATACAAATCATACAAATATCTGCCCCGGCCGGAGATCGAACTCGAGACCTCAAGCTTCGTAGTCAGGTTCGCTAGCCACTTCGCCATCCGGTCACCAGCAAGACATACATAAGACCACTCATTCTTACAGGCCTGTGTCCAGCATTGGGACGCCTACAGGTCGCATATAATAGCTACAATTTTACGATAATCGTGAGTATGTTTTGTGTCGTCTAACATCGTTTTTTCTTGAGTTGTTTACCCAATAACCATAACTTTGAAACTATTTCATATAAAACCCCAGTCTGTATCTAATTAATAAGACAGCGGGATAAGAATTTAATAAGCTACGCAAGCACGTATATAAGTGCATTTACAAGATGCACGGAAAGTAAAACGATACAATATTCATCCAGCAGCAGTTTGCAAGCGAATGAATAATCAATACGCTGCTATGTCGAACTAACTCATGTAAGTAGACGATGTACGAGAAGATTGAAAAATAAAATTTAATCGTAATGTAATAGTACTGTAATTTTTTTTGCCGTGCCGAAGTTTCGCAAGTAAATTTGTTCTTTCTTTCTTTTTTTCTTAAAAGTAATGACTAAGATATATATTAAATGTGCGCTTTACTACGAACACTTTACACTTCTATTAAAACAGCGATAGAAAAACACAAGCTATAACAAAATATGTTAGTCTAGCTCACAGTCAGGCAACGAGTTCTGAAGAGATTTATAATCCAAAATACAGAATGTTCCTGAAAACCGAAAGTCACCAACGTCTCGAATATGCAAGTTAAAGCGGCAATGGCCGAATCACATCACTCGAAGAACATATTATTATAACCATCGGAGGAGAAAGTTTCTCGAGTGGCAACCACAAACCCGAAGTTAAAGCGATGGCGAAACAAAATTTTCTTAAATAATTTAAATAACTTGACGACCGGATGGCCACGTGGTTAGAGAACCTGACTACGAAGCCTGAGGTCCCGAGCTCGATTCCCGGCCGGGGCAGATATTTGTATTAATAATTCAAATGTTTGCTGTCGGGTCTTGGATGTTAAATATGTATTTCATTATTGTATTTATCTATATAAGTATGTTTATTCGTTGCCTAGTATGCATAGTACAAGCTTTGCTTAGTTTAGGACTAGGTCAATTGGTGTCAAGTGGCCCATGAAATTAATTAATTTATTTATTTATGACTGTGTCTGTTTCTGTTGAAGTAGCAATGGGCGGGCCACATCGCTCGAAGAACAGATATCCGTTGGGGGAGAAAAGTGCTCGAGTGGCCACCACAAACCGAAAGACAAAGCGTTGGTAGGCCTCCCACCAGATAAAGAGTTGTGGGCAACCGGTTGATACAAGTGGAGAGTTGTTGTTCATTATTTTGGCCTTTGTTCAGTTCTTACGCCTGAAGATGAGCTATTTCTAGAATACATTCAAGAATCTTCAAAGAATCACCAACTACCGTGATTTATATTGCTGTGAACGAAGCTAAAATTTTACCGTATTAGTGGCTTTTATTCCACAATACAATTCTTTTCTACTTTTACCGTCCCTGGTGAATGAGCACTTAGGCCGAGTTGCTCGTGTTTATTGGCTGTATTAAGAACTGTAGACATCATTGACACTAGCCATCCCGCCTGTCAAAATTTGATTCGAAACGTAAAACACATCGATCGTCCACACGTCACGCGGCAATGGAAGACGGGTCCATCCATCAGCCGGCGGAAATGAAGTCTCGAGCGTGCTCTGAATACGGACAAGCGCAATTATTGTGGCATTATTAATAAGGAACGCTTGAAAACTTATAGTTTTGCACTTGGAATTCTCATTCCAGCCGTACGTCCCCCTGCTGGGCACAGGCCTCGTCTCAGAATTAGAGGGCTTCCGCCGTAGATCCCACGCGGGCCCAGTGCGGATTGGGAATTTCAGACACACCATTGAATTGCTTCGTACGTTTTTGTTTTTTTTGTTTGTGCGTTTCCTTACGATGTTTTCCTTCACTGTATAGCTCGTGCTAAATTTCAAATTGTAATAATAAATGTATTTAATAACGTTCCTGATCAAAACAGCGAATTCGCAGGTTTGTGCAGGTTTTTTCGTTATCTTTCCTTCACCGCAAAGCTCTTGATAATTTCAAATGTAATTTCGCACATGAATCTCGAAAAATTCTAGGGAGCGAGCTGGAGTTGAACCCACGATCCTCTGCTTGACAGGCCATAGGTCAAACCACTAGGCCACCACGGCTCAGTTGCATTTAGAATTCTATCAATATTATAAACTAATTTCTTTCCGATGTCTCATGTGATGATGAGTTTTCCTTGTAAAATTGTTAATATAGTTACTGCCATCAACATTTTTCGAGCACTGATAGTCAGTCAGACAGACAGGCAGACATGGTGAAACTAAAAGGGTTCCGTTATTGCCATTTTGGCTACGGAAAACGCTGTGACTGACAAGCGGCAGCGGAAACTTAGCAGAAGGATGTCAATTGCACCCTTTGTTCACCTAAAAAAACGCTTTACAACATGTATGAAGCCTAAATAAGCCTTATCAAAATGCCTTTCCCGTATACAGATCACTTTTATAAACGTGGAGTGGCGAGGCATGCGTCCCCTGAGAGGGTTACGGAAGTTAATGCATAAATAATGGTCACCGAGGAGGACCTTTTAAGAAAATTTACCTTTAGAGGTGCGTGATGTACGAGTTGATTTGATGGTTCGAAAAAGTTTTTAGCCTTTATGGGATTTGATAGTTACGTAGTACCAGACATCATCATCGTCATTAGATAGAGATAGAAGACGTCCGCTGTTGAACAAAGACCTCTAAAAGTTTATGAGAATGAACGTTTTCAGTTACGAAAACGACCTAGAATACGAGGCTAACATCAGTGTGTCTAACATCTGGTAGCTAGGTGTTCAGTGTGCACTGAAGATGAGCTCTGGTTGAGTTCAAAACGCGTCAGTGTAGTGTGGTGGTGGTGATAGATGGGTTTGTGTGATTTGTGTGTGTGTTCTTACAGTGTGGAGGTGGGGGAACTGCATGAACACGCATATTTTGCATAAACCTAACTATCTTAAGGTCGCGGGTGAGCAAAGAAATTCTTTTAGTTCAAAGACGTCCCTCTTGGAACGCCACTATGAACGACAACTCGCCACTTGCATTCACCGATTGCCCGAAACTCTCACGATGTCGTCAGTCTACTTAATGGGAGGCCTGCTAACATTTCGTCTTCTGGTTCATACCACCACAGGAAGACCTTTCTCCCCAACGGTTATCAGTTCTTTGAGCGATGTGGCCCGCCCATTGTTGCCCCAACTTGCATATATTTCGAGTTATGTCGACGACTTTCGTGTTTCGGCGAATTTCCGTATTTCAAATTCCATCACGAAAAGAAGCTCAAAGCATAGCGCTCTTCATAGCTTGCTGCTGCGTAACTTTGGGCATCTAAGAGACCAACAGACAAGGACATCGTCTCAGAGCAATAGGTCAATATTGGTCTAGTTTCCCGAACTGTTAAGAAATAAAAAAAATCGAATATAAAATGAGTCAAAACCTTTTAACTACGAAAACTTCAATCTAAAACCTAAAAGAATGGGCTACAGAATTAATTCGCTTACTTCGCTAATGAAAACACGTCCGTGGCCGGGTGGGCCGTATCGCTCGCATTACCATGAGTGGACGGACACCCGAACCGGCAAACGGTAGCCATTCTAGCACTAACGCAATCAAGTGACCGGCCTTTTATTTGTTTTTGATTTAATAATGAGGATTGAAGGTAGATAGCGCTGATTTTGTGCCGCGAGTGAAGATGGTTTCGAGAAAATTGGAGTTTGTATACTATTATCTAGTTATTTATTTTATTTTGGACTTAAAAATCGGCTTTTTCTAATATCTATTAAGCAGATATGAATTCACAAGTTTACTATAAGCTTTTATTTAACTATCCGTGTTAAATAGTTACTATAAATGTGCGTTTATACGACTGTGTACGACTATTTTGGAAATATGATATTTCTTTTAACAAAAAAAAAATTGTCTTGAAAAATATTTTTTTATTAGCCATTTTCATTTGCATTTAATGTGATTATTATATTTGTTTCTTAATAATCGGATTATATTTTTAAAAAATTGTTTGTTTTGTAAACAGGTAGGTAAATGTGGTTTTATTCTTAAGTTACATTTAAATGATGTTCTCGCTGCTGAGGTGAAAAATTTTATGTGTCACACGAGACCAAAATTTTTTTTGCATCTCGGGCATTTGTATCCCTTGCTGCTCTTAGGATTCTAACCTAGAATCACTCGCTGACGCTCGTGATTCAATTATAGAATCCATCGCTTACTCGGGATTCAAAATCAACACTCGCAACAAAGAACAACTTTACTCTCTCGTTGCACAAATAACTATTCATTTGTTTGAAATAAACATAATGATAAAAATATGAATTTTTTGAAAGTTGCAAAGCTTTTTTTGCTCCTGTTACAGGGCCCACCCGGTATAAAAATATCGTAGTTTAATCATACTATGAGACTTTTTTTATAACATAACGTTCCAAGGTAAGCAATTCGATTTGCTTAGACATTTTCTTTGTCAACCTTTGATGTCATCCACAAAACTCGCATGTAAATCAAAAATTTTGCTTATCTGCTACATAATCTATTCTTATTTCGCTTCGAAATCGCACACAGTTCGATTTCCTGTCGCTATCAAAGCAACGTAAATCAACTTCCTCTTCGGATATGATATCGAATGCATGTGAAGATTGACGACAAAAGTAGATGAAAAGGGAACTAATACTTTATACATAGTAACGTTTCTGATTATTTACAACGTGAGAGCCAGGATAGTGACCATAGTAATGAAGCTAGAGGCTTATATCCTGGTACACGGAACCTTAAAGACGGCGATGCCATTATTTACACAATAACAAATGTGCGTGGAGCATAAATTTTCTCTTAATTAATTTAAATTAATAGAACACCGAAAAATAAAACAAATGACGCAAAAATCGTCAAAATCTGTTGAAAAATAACCAAGATATGGACGATTGAAGTTTGCATGCAATCTTTTTCTAGAAAAATGAAATTTAGTACCTATTAACTTTCTATGGCCGTGATAGTAGGTATATGACGTCAAATTCTATGATGGATCTCTCTGTCTAATTGACAATTTAAAACGTATCTTCGTGTTTCATTAATATAATTAAAAAATATGTGTGTGTTTGTATGTTTGCCCGTCTTTCACGTTGAAACGGAGCGACGGGCCGTCGTGATTTTTGGCATAGAGATAGTTTATGGGCCAGAGACTACTACTTTTTATCCCGGAAAAATAAACAGTTCCCGAGGAAACATCGCGCGATAACCGAAATCCACGCGGGCGAAGTTGCGGGCAAAAGCTAGTGAAGATATATTTTTAAATGGATAAAAAAATGCTTGGAGTTTTAGTTTCTACCGATAGTAATGATAACTCGTAGCGTCGTAGCTCCGTAGCAGAGCTACGCTCGTAGACCCTCTACGACGGCAAATATTAGATTAATTAAAACTTCTATGACCACTAGTCTCAACTGATCTCACAGAGGATTATGGGGACTCTGCAAATGGGTTTAAATGTTCTGGATTCAACATGTTCAAGGGGATAGAGAGGTATTACCGAAGCAAAGGTAATTGAATTCAGCGTAGTCATCATAATGCTATAGTTTAACATAAACCGGTTTAGTTCAAGCTATATAAGCGAAATTAAGTTATACCAAAATCAATAAATTTTACTTAAGTTAAGGAATAAAATTTAATTGAAAAGTAATCATTATCGTCATCATCAACCGGAAGACGTCCACCGTCCACCGTTGGACACAGGCCTAATCCTTAGAACGCCACAATGAACGACAACTAACTCGCCACATGCATTCACCGGTTCCCCGCAACTCTCGTGAAGGCATCAGTCCACCTAGTGGGAGGTCTGAGAACGTTTCCTAACTTAGAAAGAGAAAACCGCCGTTGGAGGAGAAAAATAATGACTACCAATAAAGATAACCTATCCAACAAAAAGCTGGAAAAGAAGAAGAAGCTTTGATAAAACATGTCTAAGAACCAAGAACTACGGTGCCACAGACAGATAGACAAACACACATAGCGGTTAAACTTATACCACCGCGTCGTTTCGCGTTGGGGGTTAAAAAATTGTTTCGTTTGTAATATTCATTATTTTTTCGTGTTGAAACTTTGTACGTAGAAGAACTTCCCACACCATAAATGAAGATCACGATGTAATTTTTGGAAAAACCTAAGATTATTTTATAAAATATTATTATTGGTATTTCATTTCAATTTTCAGATGTATTACGCGCGACGCGACCGAACCCAGTTTCCGAATAAAAAAAAACAATAACTTTATTCATTTGTTTCAAAGATTTAAATTTCACAAAGAGAAAGCGAAGTGGCCGAATTCTAGTTGTCCGAGAATACCGTCAACCGAAACGCTAATTTGAAACTCCCGATATGATAAAGCGGTTAACCCAGGGAAACACTTAACCTTTGAAGGGAATAAAAGTAAGCTCCGAGTGGGCTAAACGGGCGGTTCGTATTGAAAGGCTGTTCGGTAAAAGGAAGGTAGACAAGGCACTGAATTACGCACGGCCGGTCGTTGCGGTCCGAGCCGCGGGACCGTTTAAGTTATAAGAAACAGCGAAATAGTCTCGTGAGAAGAATGTACAGTAAGACAGATGATGAAGAAGAGGAGTTAGTTAGAAGTCTTACTGTACTTTCTTCTGTAAAAAAACCGAATCATTAGAATTAGGATAATGAGGCATTCGGAAAATTAATAATTGCTAATATTAAAGAAAGAAAGAATGAAAGAAAATTATTTAAAATCTCTATGTATATACTTGTGTTCTCTGTACTGTTTACTGTATTGGTGTGCAATAAAGAGTTATTGTATTGTATTGTATTGTATTTATTTATAACAGCAGTGACATTACACAGGTTAGAAAAACTATAATAAGAAGTGTTTCTACAGGGGAATTCGTCCCGATATATTTTTATAATTGCAAACGTGAAAAATTAAGAGTTAGGAGCTAACCGCTGTAAGGATAAGAAATAACGAAATGGTCCGAGTCCTGTGTTTTATAGAGAACAAATGAACATGGTGAGGAAACCAGCACAAACCTGCGAAGCAATTAAATGGTCTGTGTAAAGTTTCCAATTCGGACTGGGCCCACTTGGGGAGTAACGGCCCAAGCCCTCTCATTCCAAGAGGAGGCCTGAGCCTTGGAGTGGCTGAAATATTAATTCATCATTCATGTTTATTTTTCTATCGTTGCTTTGTGTGTATTGTGGAGTCGCAGTACAAATTAAATCTCGTGTTAGTTTATATGTACTGTATGTGTTGTACGTTTAGCTTTCTTGTGTTTAAAAATAAAGATTTTTAATTGTTTTACATACTTTCTTATTTATTTATTGGTGTATGATGGGGCGCGTATTGAGGTAGTGCTTTCGACGCTGCTGCAGGTGTAAATCAGCGGCTGGCTACCCTGGAATACCCAAACACCTGGAGTACCCACTGCACGCCTATGGTTGTATGCATTTTTGATAGGTACCATCAGTTTTTGACTTATACCACGGCCGGGGACGAGTCAGGTAATTCCATAATTCGTGCGCACTCTTCTAGGTAAGTCGTATTGCGTCTGAATCCCGGGCGTTTGGAGAATTTGTATTAGCTGTTCTTAAAAAAACGTAATATAACTGCGGACGTAGAGATTTATTCAATTTGAGAAATTGAGTTAAGAAATTATTATGGCACTTAATTTTCAAGTATGCTTTATCAGGGCTATGATAATGTTTTTACCTTAGTATAAGAACAAACATGGTGTTTCGGTTTAATTCGATATATTTGGATTATAAACAAGACTAAAATTTTCACAGCCGTGTCCTGCCGCTTCAATCGGTTTCGAAATCGTACTCTTTTCATTTTCTAGCCAAATGAAATGTAGTAAAAAATACGATGTGAAATATATGTAAACGTAGTTGGAATAATGTTTCCAAACACTG
Organism: Choristoneura fumiferana; assembly: GCF_025370935.1. NCBI lineage: Eukaryota > Metazoa > Arthropoda > Insecta > Lepidoptera > Tortricidae > Choristoneura > Choristoneura fumiferana. The sequence goes on from NC_133481.1 coordinate 2,196,585, forward strand.
GATTTTAACGTTTTAAACTTTCGTGATTCTCACTCATAGTCAAAATACCACAAACGGGACTTATCACGCTATTAGTACACAAGTAATATTTACCTCGACGTTTCGGCAACGTTACAGTTGCCGTGGTCACGAGTAGACTGAAGTGTGAGGTGTCAAGTCTGCCTAGCAGCGCGAGTTCTTCGAACTACCCGCACTTGGTCACTTTTATTAGTCACCCTATCACACCGACACACAACACTAACAACGAACTAAGAATTTCAACCGGGACGATGGGTATTGTTGCCGAAACGTCGAGGTAAATATTACTTGTGTAATAATAGCGTGATAAGTCCCGTTTGTGGTATTTTGACTATGACTGGATTTCAATTCAGCTCGAAGCAACTTTTATCTTGAATTTTATTGTGGTATATCATTTTTTTAGTACTTATTAAATAACGAAAAGTTTATAAATAGATCACTTTCTTTCACACTCAGTTGAATTATAATATCGAAACACATAAAAACACAGATACAAAAAACTCTCGACATTTTTTATACGACAAAGATAAAAGCATGTGAAATTTCACAAACCAACTATTAATACGGCGACAGCCACCATAATTCAAATAAAAACGGAACCACGAATGAATGAATGAACGAATTTGCAAGATGAATGAACGCGTGAATGAGCGGCTTGTTTGCGGTGCGAGTGAAATGTTAATAAGACTCTGACACGGCAGCCCACTATTAACTGTTACACGTTACACGGCGTGGAACAGTATTGTTTACGTGAAAAATTACGTTACGTTCACGTTTTGTTTGCTTAGGCTAGGCTGTTTTCAAGGTTATTGACGTAATTTAAAAAAAAAAGTTACGTAGGCATGTAACTAGTAAAATCAAGGAATCTGTGAAACTTTTACAACCAAAAAAATCAATCGTGGGCTTTGTAACTAATTATGGACCCATATTCACAAATTAAATATTTTTATTTTTAATTTAAACTCATTTGTAAAAAAGGCCCCAAAACACTTTTTATCATGTCTTTTCGAGTTTATTAGTGTTTTTGAAAAGTATTGTGCCACTAAAATGATCACGCTATGAAAAAAAATTCAAACTCAAATTAAATTGAAAAAAAAAAACTGTTGTTGGTAGTAAAAAAAATGTTTGGTGGCCGTTTCTTAGTGTCTTTAAAGTGTTGCCTTTCGGGCAATGACAAACTGAACACATTTATTTAATTACTTTCTATTAAACTAGGTATGCAAACTACAGGTGCGTGTATTCCGAATTAAATGGCAAGTCACTCTTGCATCCGCTAGCGTAAAGGTAGCGAGCGATTGTCTAATCACCTGATACATTGCGTGCATTGCCAATTAACCGCTACACCGTGAGCGTACTGACACGTAATGAATAGAGAAATTACTCAGCGCGCTGCGTCGCATATACGTATGTACAAAATACGTAGATGTGACCGAGGACGTAACCTACACTCATTCGACGATCTGAGGCCAGCAGTGGCGTATGTTGCTTCAATTATCACTTACTTAGTGCTTCAATTATGCTGTAAGTGGTCTGAGAACGTATCTGCATTCTGAGGTTCACATAAGACCCAATTAAATGGCAGAAATTGTGAGTTATATAGAGTTATTTTGAGTTACATTAAACTTGCCGTATTAGTATGTACTTACATAAATATTTGCACGGCTCAAATTTTGAGAGCAATTGGCTTTTATAAAGTCTATACAATATTTGCCACTGACTTAAAATAATAAAATTTGATTATGACGTTAAACGACACAGCACAACTTAAGGAAAAAAACCGGCCAAGAGCGTGTCGGACACGCCCAGAATAGGGTTCCGTAGACATTACGAAAAAATTGAGTAATATTTTTCTAAGGATTTCGTATTTTATACGGGATCTTCCAAGTTTAGGTATATTCTATACCTTAGGCTGCTATTTACTCATAAACTACTAATAATTCTCAAGCAAACTTGGCCGCTATTTCTTTCGCTCTTTCCTTGAAAGTTTGATATACTTACTACCATCCTGAATGTTTCCAAATTTTTCCACCCACCAGTTTAGGTTTTAGAGGGGGGGACGCTCGATTTTAATGTAAATTTGCTCTTTAAAGTTGAATATTTCGCAAACACATCACTGAATCGAAACCCCTAATGGTTTCCTAAGACCTATCCAGCGATACCCCACACTATAGGGTTGGATGAGAAAAAAAATCACCCCCACTTTACATCTATGGGAGGTACCCTAAAAAATTTTTTTTTCAAATTTTTAATTGTACCATTTTGTCGGCATAGTTTACCTATATATCCGTGCAAAATTACAGCTTTCTAGTATTGATAGTCCCTGAGCAAAGCCGCGGACGGACAGACAGACAGACAGACAGACAGACATGGCGAAACTATAAGGGTTTCGTTTTTGCCATTTTGGCTCCGGAACCCTAAAAAGGACGAAAAAAGTCAAATTGAATATTTGAAGTAATATAACGCAGTGTTCTCTAAATAAAAAATGATACCACATAAGTTCTAAGTTTGTTATTTCTAGATAAATGTATAAGTAGTTTATTTAGATACCTTAATTATATAAAGTTAATTTATGTGTCCCTTAAACCTCTTCCTAAAAAATACATGAGGTTAAAATAGCATAATATGTTATGTATAAGTTAATTACCTAATGTAATTAATTTTAAAATTGCCGCGCCCCAACAGGGTATCATTTTTTATAATTTTTTGTAAAAGGTGTTGCAATAAATAAATACTGAATACTGAATACTGAAAATATGTTCGTTCACACCGTATAGGTATCCAGAGGTTAGCTGTATAGGTATATCAGGCAGCACAATGACCTCTCTTTAGTATCTTAAAAGACCGCTCAAAAACAACGTATGTGTACTTACCGTGTTTTACTCAACACCGTTGTCTTTATACGACTTGCGTGCTCAGATTTTTATCTGTTTGCATATCTGCATTATCTTTATAGGCACTCAGCTGCAAAACGTTTTTATGCTGTCGTATAATGGTCTGGTGTCTACACGGAGAAATACTTTTAAAATAAGGCAAGAAAGTCATGAGTTTCTTACATCTCTTAAATGGTGATAATGAAGCAAAATGTCAGCTTTTTTACAAGTTTTTATTTAACATGCAATTTCTTTACTATGGTAAAATAATGCAAATTGAAGTACATTCACTTTTAGCTATTAAACTGCCTTAAAATTTGGTATGGATAAGTAGTTTTTATGACAGAAGAAGTATTTAATAAAGTAAGTTTGTATTATAAAAGGAATTTTAATTTTCAGGACACATCATTGTGGCAATCTTTGGAGGAGACCTATGTCTGGTAGTGCGCATGTGTCTTCTGATGATGATTTCGTGTATAGCTTAGGCACAAAGAATCCAACATAGACTTAAAACTTTATAATCAGATATTTCAAACCAAATTTCCTTGACAATATACTTATACTTAGCTCATATCGAAAATACAAACTGAAATATAGATGCACAGAAAAACCAGACAAATGAGACCAGCGCTGGGAGCGGGATGACCGTAAAAGTAACAAAAATTTGGAATTAAAAAATAAAATAAAAAAGATTCCAAAAACCAATCTTACTTATACTTAGCTAAATAGCTTACGCTTTCAAGTTTCTGTGATTGCAGCGTATCGAGACAAAACAAAGTAAGTAAATGAAATGTGTTTCTTAAAAAGTACAATCCAGAAAAATCTGTTAGCACTGCAAAACAGTTGGAACTTAGTGAAACATTTCGCTAACTAAGTTAATTATGAACTAACTCTTAGTTCTCTTGATTGTTGGGTGTCGCAAAACTTCCAGTGGCTTTTTAAAGGTTTTTTTTCTTTGACGATGTTGTTCGCTTTTAATTATTGTTATTTGCACGATGCAAAGTTTTAAATTTGTGATAAAAAGGTCATAAAACTGGGTACAAAGTGAATATTTTTAAAATAACTTGTTTTGTTCACTGTTTTGGTCAAGAACGTTATCAAATAAATTTTATTGACATTATAGTTAACATTGTGTGGACAGAGAAATGTACGATTGGTGTCAAGCTGCCAAATCATTATTATTATTTTATTTTATTTAAAAAAGTTTATTCAACAGACACATAATAGTTACACACAAAAGTTACAAAAGTAGTTGAAATACAGAATATTAAATAATATAATAATTTTGTATGTGTGAGTGAAAAGGTCCCGCCTCAGCATAAATGCGGACTCCTGGGATGGAGTCAGCGCTGGTCTTCCAGCGGGACCATACATCATTAATCCTACAGAAAAAAATTCAAAAAAGTTTAGTTTATTTAATACCTACTTGTAAGTAAAGAAAGAAAGAAAAAACAATTGATTTCCACAAAAACAAACGAACAAAAGATACGTAAAAATTAAAAATAAAATACTTTAACCTTAATGCTTCCTACATATTCATCGCGACATCCACAGCTTCTGAACCTTTCGCGCAGTTTAAATCAAACCTAATATAAAGTGTACCCTAAACCCTAATAAGTAGAGACAGCACGGCGGAGTACAATAAAGAACCAGCCTCAAGTCTTCGTCTTTTCCCTCGAGTCACATTACTACATTACCTACTGCAATTATATTACTGGATGGTGTTATGTTGTATGTTACAATGAATTAATCCTTTGGCAGTGTAAGAGTTGTGATCGGAATTCTACTAATATTAAAATGCGAAAATTTGTGAGTGTGGGCGTGTTTGTTGCTTCTTAACGCGACTGCCTGGAGTTATTTAAAAGGTATGCAGATAGATGAAAATGTAGAATAACATATAGGAAATAAAAAAAAACACTTAAAAAAAATAACTACAAGACAATTTATTGAATCAGGCGTTAATTGGCAATAAAGGACGGTGTTTTCAGATTAAGAGAAACATAATCAAGCCCTTTTTTAAGCATACAAATAAAATAGCATCCGATTTCTGAACTTTACACAATAGCTTAAATCAACTTTCAGCCAATGTACTCGCACATCCCCGCTGCCATAGATATTGCGGATCGCCGGACGGAAGATTTAATTGTTTGAAGCGTACGTGCCGCCCCGTTGTTACCGGCCTACATGCTGTAGGGATGTGGGAAAGCTTTTTTTTTTTATTTGATACGAGCATGAAATCTCTTTTAAGGGGCTACCCGAGGTTTTCGTCGATTTTGACAAGTTTTGAATCGTATCTCCTACTTTTGCACTACAGATAGAATTATAAGTCAAACGGTTATCGGTTCTCCAATCTTTTATCTCCATTTTTGTCTACCGGATTTTGAAAAAAATAATGTTTACTTCATTTTGTATGATTTTTTAAACATTGTCTGAAAAATCACTTATTTCGTATCTCTATTGTAGATGCAGTGAAAAAATGAGTTTTTTACCACGTTTTGACTTGCAAGGTTTGTTTATGAATTTCATTTATATCCAGTGGTCAGAATGATTTGAAATTTAGTACGAAGATAATGTAGATTGAATGACAATGCAAGTACAGTCATAATAATGTGAAGTTTTAAGAAACATGTATTAAAAATTACATTTAGCACAATAAAATAAGTAAATAAAACAAACTATACAATACATATTTTTAAATTAGTGTTTTAAGTTGTGTACTTGTGAAGAAGCGTAAGTATTTTTACAGTTAACTATTTTATATAACTAAATAATAATAGAGCATTATTAGCAAAAAATCATTTAGAGTAGGTACTTACTTAGCCCACATTGTTTATACTTACAAAAATACGAAGTTATATTTTTGTGGGCAAGAAACGCTTTTTCTCCCTCTTTAATTGTTTTGCATAATAGTTTGATACATTTTTTTGCATCGTAGGTGATCTATGTAATAGAGAATAGGTGAATATTTTATTTTTGCAATATGATCCGATAAAAAAATAAAAATGAAACGAATACTCGTATAAATATGTACACGGATATAAATGTCACAGCACTATACAGCGAATGCAGTCCGAGCAAAAACCGCCGAGGCGTGACCGCGGTCTCGATCGCTGCGAGATTCGTCACCGTGAAATTATTTCCATGCTCTTGTTTGTATTTTTGTATTTTTTTCTACGTGAATTACACGAACAAGTGACTTTTGACAATTGTACTGGTTTAGCGGGAGGTATCGGGCGTGCGTGCTTTTTGTTGCGTATTTTTGGATTCAGTGATCAAGGTGTTGTTTTTTTATGATTCAGTTTATACTTTCGAGGCATTTCTTGTTTGAGAACGAGGAACTTTCCTCATTCAAAGATATAACAAGTGGTTTAGCGAAACTAACAAAAATGTATTAAATGCAATGACAAAATGAAGTTTTTTTTTGTAATAGCAGACAAACGAGCAGACGGTTCACCTGATGTTAAGTGATTACCATTGCCCATAGACATCCGTAGGACCATCAGGGCTGCAAGTGCGTTGGCGGCCTTGCAAGAAATGGTACACTTGCTTTTTGAAGATTACCATATCGTAGTGAGTTGGAAAGACCTCGGCTGCCAAACAGTTCCATAAATTATATGTGCGAGGCAAAAAGGAACGCTTAAACCGCACGGTGGATGACCGCCACCCATCAAGATGATGTTGGTGGAAGCTACTTTTATGCCGAGTAGTGCGGTGATGGAATTTAGCAGCCGCGATCAGCCCGAAGAGTTCATCGGAGCACTCCCCGTTGTAGACCCTATAGAAAACGTAAAGAACACTAAAATCTCTGCATCTTGCTATTACATAGATAACTAATAATCTGTTAAGGGCCGCTTGCACAGTCTAGGGTTAGAGAATTTAACCTCATCACATCACATCACATCTAGGTTATCGTTAATAGTTCCATACATTTTGAGTTTGTAAAGTCTTTCCTCCGCCATTAGGCACGTGGGATCAAACAATGCCTAATAAAAATGTCTCAATTAAACTGAATCAATTCAGCGCAGGCTTATTGCTTTGTAATTGGTGGATGGCTATTCAGAGGCGAAGTTTGTGGGCCCTGATTGGTTCATAAAAGACCCGCTGTCTGAAGGAACGGCTTTCATTGACGGAATTTTCGAAACGGTCTTACCTTAATACAAGTTTAAAAGGCAAGGAAAGGTGCGTGGTCCAAAGTAAGAGATATTAAAATCTTACGATTTTTGTATTTATTTCAACGGTATTTTAGATAGCGGTAATTTTTTGCACTGCTTTGTAGTGTACAATAAAGAGTCGTTGTATTGTATTGTAATGTAATTTCCGTTAGAATTTTTAATTGCCAGTGTCTTTGCTAATCCGTGACGCGTGCTTCACCATATGCGCCCGAGTGCTGGTGCTTTTTCTCATGATAAAAAGTGTTCTCGATACAGTTAAATAGGTCATCATCATCATCATCGTTAAATAGGTTTAACTTTGCATATCGTTCGTCACCTATATAGTCACATAGATGACGTTTAGTGAGACACCTGTTCGATGCCCGGTTCTTTAGTTCTGTTTTTTTAATGTGCTAACTAAAGTATAATTAAGGGAAATAATCAATAAGTTTTTTTTTATTATATATGTAATAATATAATCTTCTGGTCGCCACGAAATTTGTTTAAAATTATAAATAATTATATACTAAAACATGATTTGATTAAATGAAATTAGTTCTAATTTAATTATTTAATTATGGTGTTGCGTAGCGAATAATTATCATAATCACGGCATTCTTGAAATTTAAGACTATCCGGTATCGTTAATATAAACATTGCTATCATCAAACAAAATAATAAAATTATAAGATCTTCTACAAGATTAAAAACATATTTTGTAAACCGCTTTGAAGTGTGTGTTTAATTAATATTACTTAAAACACTATAATAAATTCATTAAAAAAAAAACAACATAATAGTAAAATACAATGCGTTAACTTATATTTATTTTTATCTATAGAGATTTTCCAAGGTTAACCAATAAGTAGTACAATAATGTTCTAAATATGTATTAACGACTATGATAATCCAAAAACAGCGACTACAACGTCCCATTACCGTTCAAAACCGAAATGAGACCCATTAAACCTCAAACGAACGATTTGTATCATGCCAGCGTAGAATTCCATGATGATGATGATTATTTCTTCCATGTCGTGTCCGACAAAGGCTAACTATATGCTTATAATACGTCACTAAATCCCGTTTTTACTACAACTAAAAGCTGCTTTCTATCCCTAAACTTTGGCCGTCTTCCTCAAAACATGGCCCTAAGCACACTTTGCACCACACGGACACGACCGGCAGTTGAATCCACTTCGTGTGGATTACCATAATTGATATTAATGTACTAGGAAAGGTTTAATTAAACTGGACAAAGTAAGGCAGTACTCGTAAATTTTATCGAACACTATTCGGGGTTCGCACGTCCCCGAATGGCTTTTATTTTCGTGCGTTCATTTGTTTTGCTTAAATTAAAGCGTTCTATTTCGGGCGTTTAGTTTTGTATACGCATCGCTGTTTGAAAATTGAGCTGCGATCGCTGATTTTGAACTTAGCTCTGAACGCATGTGTTTTTTTTTATGAAATTTCAAAGACTCCATTATTTTTAAAAGTCGCTGAACTAATGTTGTTCAGTTTGACGAGGACAATCTATGTTTTAATTTTTTGCTCTTGTTACAGGCCACACCCGGTTTAATCTGTGTAACAGTCATTGACCTGAAATGCACGCGTATTTGCAACATAGTATAAACACGTATTAACCCAAAACTGCCGACATTGTATCAAGTCGCCTCCCCAGAGCACAATGCACACATTGTAATGTTTACGACTTATTAAACCCCCGGTACTAATTGCATTAACCCTGCAAGATCACTTTATTAACCCTCACAATGTTTACAACGAAAATTATTTTACAGCGGAAAAGGTGTACTTTAAAAAGTACGTAATAGCAAAGGAGGGATGGCTGGTGACATTTAGAAAGGACGATAAGGTTATACTTACAGACACTGTTTTTGTAAAAAGTATCAAATATAAAATATAACAGTGATTTGTTGAAATTTGATTAAAAATGATTAATTGTGAAAATGAATCGCCGTTGTGTATGTATTCGTAAGAATAATTATGATAACAATTTAGAAAAGTAGAAGCCCCCTAATTTTTATTTTTATTGTCCAAATATACATTTAAATGTTTTTGAACACTTTTTTTCGCGTCTGCTACAAAGTAATGAGGTTAAGAAACTGCTGTAAAGAAATGAAAACTGTTGACAAAATAATTAAGTGTTTAAAACAATATTGTAATTAAAATTTGGTGTCTGTCATGTTTTTTTAAATTTATTTCTTTGAAATAAAATTAATATAAAGTATAGTTATTTTTTTACTGAACAGCATGGTAAATTAATATATTATTTCATTTTAGATTAAATAAATTTCTTTTATGTTGACATAACTAAAACATATAATTAACGTAGTATATAAAACACCTAATTTCATGAATTTTCACCCAGCGGTTGAGATTTTATGCTGATCCCGTAGGAATTTCGGAAGACAACGTAACTCACGTATTATTTCAGGTGTCTAGCTATATTATACATAGTTAAAATTCATCTAAATCTGTCTTTCTTATCTATAACACAAGTACCTTTGTTTTTTACTTTTAAACACAGTTGCGTTTGGTTTCTAAATATTTAAATAGATTATTAACTATTGCTGTTCTGCATAAATTTATTATTTTATTTTATTTATTTGTACACTATTTTTTTTCTAAACAAACATATGTGCTGATTCCGGTCCAACAACTTTGATGTAAAGATATGAAGGTATTGATTGAAAATAGCGCTGTAGTAGGCACATGTATCGTACTTACTGCAGCATAATGCTGAGTTAAGTTCCTTTTCGACATCATAAAATGCTTTTTTTATGTCTATGTCAAAAAAACCGTGGTGGACTAGTGGTTTGACCTATCTCCTTCGTGGGTTCAAACACCTCTGAGTTTTTAATTTATGTGCGGAATTACATTTGAAATTTTTGCGGTATCGTCTGCACAAATCTGCGAAGCAATTCAATGGTGTGTGTGAAGTTCAATCCGCACTGGGCCCGCGTGGGAACTATCTCTTGTTCTGAGAGGAGGCCTTTGCCCAGCAGTGTGACGTATATAGGGATGATGTCAAAGTTCATGTCGCACTATAAATTGTATGTAAACCATCTTCTTCGTACCATGTTTGAGCAAATAAATGATTGATTACTGATTACTGAAAGTTGCAAAAATATGTCATTGTATACACACGACTTTATGGACATAACATTCAATTGAGTTCGTGTAATACATAACTTTAGCTGTACCTATCGATAACTTTGTAGTTGACTGTACAAACTTTCGTATTGATAATAATTATAAGTAGAATAGGGTAGATGAGAGAGATTTTAATATCCAGTTTTTTATAAAGGTAGCACCATCTACCTACTGAGCGGGTCGCGCGGATAAACGGAAATAAAAAAGTCGTCAGCATAAAGCCCGGATGTCGGCTAATAAAGGAAGCGCGAATCAGACTGCGCCAGAAAGCTTTGGAAAGCTCCAGGTTTTATTATTACGATGTTGTTTGTCATATTACAAAAAAGTTTTTTCTCTTAGCCCCGTTAATGGGAAACCGTCATGTGGGGCGTTACCTTTATGTGCTTTATATTTGTTTTTGTGACGGCGTTACGGTATTAGTTTAATGCGGATGTAGAGGTAGTCAGGGAAGACGTTTGTATTGTCCGTTATTTTTGATTTCCGTTAGTTTTCAGGGAACATTTAGCAGGTTAAATAAAGTGCGTTTGTCTGAGATACCGAAATAATCAATACTGTTACAAAAATAATACAATACAATACAATACAAAGACTCTTTACTGTACACCAGACATAGTAAGCGATACAGAAAACAGATGAAAAAAAAATACAAGGTGAGCAATAGGCGGCCTTATCGCTTAAGAGCGATCTCTTCCAGGCAACCTTTCAATAAATAAATATTAACTAATAATCAAGTATTACAAAAAAAAAACTTCTAAGAAAATTCCTTAATTTATGACCTAATATATTTACTTAAAATTTGTAACTATGTTATACTTATATACATAGCTATTATGGCAAGTATGTGAATCTCATCATCATCATCCCAGCCTATAACGTCCCACTTCTCGGCACATGCCTCCTCTCAAAATGAGAGGGCATGGGCCGTAGTTCCCACGCGGGCCCAGTGCGGATTAAGAACTTCACACACACCATTGAATTGCTTCGCAAGGTTGTGCAGGTTTCGTCACGATGTTTTCCTTCACCGTAGAGCTCGCGGTAAAATTCAAATGTGAATTTATTTGAACTTTAATATGATTGAATTTACTGACTTTTTTCTACTTATATAGTTTTTCCTAGTACTTTACTTTTTAAGTGTAGTTGTGATTTTTGTACACTGCGTGCTCTTCAACCCAGCCTATTTACGTTCCACTGCTGGGCACAGGCCTCCTCTCAGAATTAGAGGGTTGCGTGCGCTTACTCCACTTAAATCACCCTTTTTCACCTGGCATATCTAAACAACAAACTTAAAATAATCCTATTAAAAACCAGTTAAAATTAACCAGTACACACCAAAACAGTAAACTGTTAGAACTGCGCTGAACTCACGAGTTGAGCTCCAGAATCGAATTTAACTCTATCTAAGTACTTGACTCGGCGGTACTTATTCAGATGTTTCGGCAACTTTGACTTCGACACGGCGCACATGCCATGTTTGATTCAGTTAGTGAGTTATAAGCGTTAGAAAGGGATGACATAATTATTATCTTTTCTTAATTTTGTGACGATGGTCAATATTATATATACAATAACGCCTGATTCAGTAAATTAAGTAATAACCAAACCAACATAAAGTTGGCGAACCCCCGACTTTGTCAGTTGAAAGTTGAATATGTCAAACGCTAAACGGATTCTGATAAAACATGTCTAAGAACCATCGCTAAAAACCTGATTTCAAACAAAAGAAAATCGCATTAAAATCGGTCCACCCATATAAGAGCTACGGTGCCACAGACAGACACAGACACACATAGCGGTCAAACTTATAACACCCCATTTTGCGTCGGGGGTTAAAAGCAAATAGTATTAGGAAAATCTATATAAACAAAAATGAATCGTAAAATGTGTTGCTAAGCGCAAAACTCGGGAATGACTGGACCGATTTCGCTAATTCTTTTTTTGTTGTGTTCGTTACTATCAGGAGAAGGTTTTTATGGAAGAGAATACAGAAAAAATACAACGGGGGCGAAGCCGCGGGCAACAGCTAGTGTCTAATACAAATAGTCGTTATAAACCGACTCGAATCGCGTCTCTAGTCCGCCGCGCATGATTGCAGCGCGGTCCCTCAGTCTCAAGCAAGGTGAATGAGATAAAACGGTTGGCTGCACCTGTGAAATTGATCCGTCAGGGGACTGATACAAACGTACGGCATATGTATAAGTAAGCGCTGCAAGTGATATACGAGTATGTTATACGTGTGATGTGTATACAGTCGAATGCAAAGATGTTATACTAGCTTTTGTGCGCGGCTACGTCCGCGTGGAATTCGGTTAACGCGCGCTGTTCCCTCGGGAACGTGCGTTTTTCCGGGATAAAAAGTAGCCTATGTTGTGTTAATGAATGAAGGTATAATGGGTTTGTTTACATTGTCTTGTCTGCAATTTCTATTGAACCAAAATATACATAAAAGTTTGTAGTTATCGTATGCCGTATTGGTATTATTTTTTGTTATCTTAGTGTAAAGTACCTAACTTGTCGTAGTTTAAGATTTGATTGAGCGCAACGCCAACAAACTGTCTCACAGTTTGGCGAACATTTAATTTAAGGTACAATGTATTTGCATTTTTTATTTAAATAAACTGAAAAAAAAAATGTCATATAGCGACTTAAACTTTCGTGATTTTTACTCATAGTCAAAATACCACGCACAGGACTAAACGCTAACACACACGAGTAATATTTACCTCGACGTTGCGGCAACATTACAGTGGCCGTGGTCACGAGTAGACTGAAGTGTGGGGTGTCAAGTCTGCCTAGCAGCGCGAGTCCTTCGAACTACCCGCACTTGATCACAAATAGTATCGGCACTATGCCGGTTTAGCCTATGTCACTCCTTGGCCTATAAACTATCTCTAAGCCAAAAATCACTTCGATCCGTCGCTCCATTTCGACGTGAAAGACGGAAAAACATAGGCGCTGCCAAGAGCGCAGTCAGCGGTATCGGCAATTTTAGAAAAAAAATAGTTTTTCTTTTACAAATATACAATTTTACTCGCAAATGTGATGAAAAACATTGTATGTCGCACGGGCGGTACTAGTATTACGAACATCAACTCATTAAAGGCCGAAGTCGAATCGTAATTCCTTATTTACCGCCCTTAAGACACAATGTACTATTTCACTTCTCATGCTCGTAAATTTCGTGTTTATTCTGGATCTAGGCGACATAAAATGACTTTTTATGCTCTAGTGCATAAAGTAAAATCTTCGTCTAAAAAACCAAGGTAATCAGGTGTCAACAGCCACAAACCAAAAAGTTTCTACATATTTTAATCATTTTTGATTTATATAAAAATATAAATCGATCAAAATAAATCAATAAAAGTAAAAAATATATAATTATACAATAATGGATGAAAATAAAAGGTACATAGAGGGTACGTGAACTATTGTTTCCACTGTTGCTATTTCATTTTCTCGCAGTCGAAGTGAAAAGCAGAGTGTAAAACTCGAGCATAAAGCCATTTCCCCTCGACGTGTCTATCCACCATGAACGCCTTGGGTAAAATAGCTCGTTTTATGCTCTCCTTGAATAATCTACTATTTTAAATGCTTATTAAAAGACTACTCAAATGAAACAATATAACTTACGTCTTAAGACAGTGTGCGAAGGGTTAACTAACTAGTTAATGAAAACATGCATGCCTCTACCTGACCCCTATTCGTGACCTTTGATGAACACCTAGCGTATCATAATGAGTGTTTTAACTACTCACTCCGTAAATAGATTTCTATAGTTAAATTTAATAAAGCATGTGTGTGCGAGCTTTGCGGTGAAGGAAAACATCGTGAGGAAACCTGCACAAACCTGCGAAGCGATTCAATGGTGCGTGCGAAGTTCCCAATCCGCACTGGGCCCGCGTGGGAACTATGGCCCAAGCCCTCTTGTTCTGAGGGGATAGGCTGGGATGATGATGATGATGTGTGTACAGCCACTTATTAACTTGTAGCTTGTTTTTTATTCAAACCTATCGAGTGGGGTATCAAATGAAAGCTAATAATTAGCCCATTCTAAATATATTATGGGTTATAATAGTTTTGATCTACTATTTTCTCAGAAGTATTAAAAAAGTGTGAAATAAAACAATAAATAACTTAAAGTTCAACAGTCGGGACCCATTTAAATTGTGCCCTCAAAAATTCTTACCAAATGGGTCCCGACTGTTGAACTTTAAGTTAGCTACTTAACAAAGTTCTAGCCCACTAGACTTATTGTCTTCTTTTTAGTTTTTAGGCAGTCGGGTTTTTAGATTTTATAAATTTATTGTTTCTTTACATGCTTCTTGTCTTAAGTAGTGATAATGAATTTTTTTCTGTCTTTCGTACTTTCAAGATTGACCACCAGTAAAAAAAACTTGTACTAAAAAGCTTTATAGAAACTTAATGCTGGTAAGGGTGGTTTGACGGTTATTCCCGAACATTGCCAAACAGATTTACATTATATATTCAAGTCACAGAGCGGCCTTTTAACTAATTCGCACCTCACAAGCGTCCAGCGGTTGCTTCCGACTTGCTACAACACTACAGGGCTGCTGATTTTAATGTATAATATATTTTTTAAATATAAACTTAAATTGACGACTCGATAGCCCACTTGTAAGAGAAACTGGCTATGAAACTTGAGGTCCCGGGTTTGACAGGGTCAATTATTGGTGTTAATACCCACGTTAACAATCTTTCTAGCTATTAATTCTTTCTCGCGGAAAATATGCGATTCTTCGGGATAAAATTACTCTACAACTTTCTTAGGGTTTCAAATTGTCTCCGTACCAATTTCATCAAAATCAAATCAGAGGTTCACAATAGGCAACAGACCGACAAACATAACCCTCGCATTTAATAAATCGAAGAAATCGGTCCATCCGTTTGAGAGCTATAATGGCACGGACAGACATACAGAAATTAGGTGTAATAAAACCATTTATTTCAGGAAATACGGCCCATACAATAACTCTAACCCCCCTCTTTTTGAGTCGGGAGTTAAAAATAGAAAATAATTAAGTATAAACTATGAAAAAAGTTGCCATCCTTAGCTATGACCACAAACTGGGAGCCAGCACGAACCAGTCCGAGCCAGTATAAACTGGTTCGAAGCGGTCCGTTCCAGTTGAGTCCGGAAATGTTCTTTACTACTTGTTAATGTGATTGAGCACCGCAAATGCAATCGGACGTGCAAATGTACCGCCTGCTTTTTAATTTACAAAAGTAACTGAAGCGTTATCTTAGAAATTGAAGGATTTTGTGAACTGAAACTTACTCAGAGAAATAACCTAACTTAAAAAAAAAATGGAAAATTACCGACATTGTTTTTTAAAGCTCAATATCACAAAAATATAGCTAAAACTACCGCGAGGAAACTTGCTATCACGTAATGAAAATTGCATTGAAATCTGTAACAACACGATTTCGAGAGCTACGATTCCACAGACAGACAGACAGACTAAAAGTCAATTTTTAATTTATTAATTCAAAATATATACAACAAATGGTCCAAGAGTTAGTAAACATGAAAAAAACTTAAGAAACTATGTTAATGTACAGTAAACATTTATATATAAGCTTTTTTTTTTTCAAAACTACAAAACAATGGTTGATTCAGGCGTTATTTTCTGGCGGTCCATGAAAATAAAATAGTTAAAAAAGATATATTATATTTTTTAAATAATAAGATTGTAGTAGTATTTACAAAATAATTTCGTGACATTGGTAAAACTTTAGCCATCAATTTCACAACAAAAATCATCCTCTAGTCTCCAACTAAAAGTCGAGAGGCAACAAAATGGCGCCATTACGGATAAAGGCCTAATATAGTTACAAGTTTTATGAAAAAAAAACATGGCGGAATGCAGGGGTGAAAAGTCGAGCTTCCCTCCCTAGAGTTTATCAAATTAATGGTACCTCATTAGTCAACCTAAAACTTTTATTTGATTCTTTGATCGGATTATTTTCCTGGGGCTGTGAAAATGGACCTTCACAACTATGGGCTATTACCGTTGTGGCGTAATTCTACTGGTTTGATGTCTTTTATTTATATCCCTAGGGCTAATACTAGTACATTTTTAGGATAGTCTTAACTGGTTTTCCAGGTTGAATGGCGACCACGTTCTACATGGTATAGCTTGGGTAGCCAAAAAAGGACTGATAACCAGGTGAAGGATCCAAGGCTGCGTAGAGCGGTCCTAGGAAGGTAACTAGGTCCGGTGATTGTAGTACACGATATGTAATCATTCAATCTTGCAGAATTTTTTTCGTTTTCTTTAATTTTTTTTTTTTTATCCTGACTCATCCCAGACAAAACTACTGTAGCCAATTTTTTTGTGTTCCAATCTCAATGACAAATATAACTAGACAATTGTAGCCAGGGTAGCCAAGTTCTAATGATCCAGGTATATGTATATCGAATTTTCATTCGAATTTCATTCGTTTTATCGCGAAAAAGAAATAAAAATACACATACAAATTTTTGTGATTATAATTTTAGTAGCCAAAAGTTAGTAAGTATGTATGTAAATACTTTATTGTACTAACACAAAAATAATACAAAAATTGTTAGTTTGTAGACAAACTCAAAACAAGTCTGTAGAACTACCCTAAGATAGTGGCCTATGATTAGTAGTGCTGAGTAAAGTGCTTTTGTTTTTTCTTTTTTAAACTCATCCGATAAAAAGCCCGATAAGAATTAAATTGATGTGTCTTTGTTTACCTACATTCTTGTAAATAGGTCAATGATTGTTAGGTTCCAACGTCCGATATTATAGTAGTTTATGTGACTGTTAAATAATGTGTTATTATGTAGACACATCTACACATATCTAATAAACAAAGCAAACTAATATTTGCAACAAGACAACTTTCAGAGGCAAATGCAAACTTTCAGAGGGGCTACTACGAAACTTGAAAATTATAGTTCGTATCGCACCGTCCCTTTCACTCCACATAAGCGTCAGCGGGACGGCAAATTACGAAGTTCAAGTTTTGCACTTCGTAGTATAGGGCCAGACGCTTATCATGCAACTGTATTTTTTTATATATATTCAGTGATAAACTAGGCGCGGTCCAAATGCTCGTCAACATCATCATCATCAGCCTACAGCAGTTCACTGCTGGACATAGGTCTCTTCCATGGCGCGCCACAACACTCTGTCTTCAGCCCCTTGCATCCATCTGCCGCCAGCGACCCTCTTAAGGTCATCCGTTCACCGTGCCTCAGTACGCCCTACACTACGTTTTCCCGTCCGTCTCCATTCGAGGATTCGTCTACTCCACCGTTCATCGGTCCTGCGACAGACTTGGCCAGCCCAACGCCACTTCACCGAACTAATTCTCTGAGCGACGTCGGTGACTTTCGTTCTTTGTCGGATAATGTGATTTCGGATTTTATCCATCAAAGAAACCCCTTCTAATTCTCGTAGTCATCCGATATCATGTAACGAGCGCCTCATGTGGAAGCTCAAAATCACTCAGAGGGCTATGGAGAGGGCTATGCTCGGGGTTTCTCTGCTGGATAGAATCAGAAATGACGATATCCGCAGTAGAACTCGAAGCGGACTGACGAGCTGTCGGTAGGCCTCCAACAAAATGGAGCGACGACCTGGTTAAGATCGCGGGATTGCGGTGGATGCGGGAAGCACAAGACCAGTCTGAGTGGAGAGCCTATGTCCAGCAGTGGACGTCTTTCGGCTGACATGATGGTGATGATGATGTAACGAGCGAGATTTTTCAGAATGGTTTGCAATTGACATTTCGTTTTGAATAAAACGTCATTTCGACTGACATTAGAATTGAGGTCCAATAAAATTGCTTTGTTTTTGAGATATGTTCGAAATTTTAATGTAATAATGAAATCGTCGTAATAATAACATTGTCACAGATAAGAAATTTGTCCTAACAAAACAGTATATCTTTATGTTGGTCATAATTTCCGCTTTTTGAACGCATTAAAGAGGGTTTATGATAATGTGTGTGGATATTTTTTTATTATTTTCGTGTGCTTTAAAATACACTGTGTTTAAAATTAATTAAAATCATTTTAGCAGATTGTTTGGTTGACTAAAACCCTCTGTTACTGTTTATTTATTTTTTTAATTGTAGGTACTGAATAGTATCCATATTTAAAATAAACTACATAAGGCATGACTATACGAGTATTCCAAATAAAATGTACACATAAAAAACCTCTATCGGAGAGCTAAAGTCAAACTAAATAAGCGATCTGCTGAAATATTTGAAGCTTTGTACTTTTTCTATCTATATTTTTATTATATCTATATTTTTATTTTTTAACCCCCGACACAAAAAGAGGGTTGTTCTAAGTTTGACCGCTATGTGTGTCTGTCTGTCTGTGGCACCGTAGCTCTTTAACGAGTGGACCAATTTGAATGCGGTTTTTTTTATTTGAAATCAAGTTTTTCTAGCGATGGTTCATCAAAATCAGTTTAGCCGTTTTTGAGATATTGAACTTTAAAGTGACAAAGTCGGGGGTTTTTCAACTGTTTTAATTTTTATGTGCAATAAAGAATTTATATATACTCACACCCATAATTATAAACACTTACAAAGTTTTATACTTTTGTAATGTTAATAGAATTAGTACGATACTGAAACAGATTAATCATAAACGTCGTCTAAGAATACAGGTATTACGCCTCGCCTTAAATTCCTTTCAAACACTAGGTTCAGATTAAAAGTGAAAGCCTGAGAGGCAACACTGAAATACCATTAAGTCATTGAGCGCGGCGTAAGTTCAATTTCGTTGGAATAATCCCGGTTTACGAGGGAGTGTGAAATTGCTCGCGGGTTATTTGTGGTAGTTGGGATTTTTGGGAGACTTATTTTAAATCGCAACTGGGTTTTGTCATTACGCCGCATTTGGGTGGATTTGGTTTTAACTGGCAACTGTAGTTTGCCAATACGGTACATGAAACAGTAGTATGATATGTAAGTGCATTAAGGGCGCCATTTTACACGAGCCATTCATATCCACCCAAGCAACAGGCGAGGGTTGACAGTTAAGACGAGGGTAAAATTCACTTAACGAAAAAATTATGTACTCTGCTAAAAACTAAAAAAAAATTGCTAATAACAGTATGTCGTCGTTAGTATTTAAGCACGTGTGTGTGGCTTGAAATATAAAGAAACTATAATATATTTCACCTTTAATATACGCAAATTCTAACGTTATTCAATACCCATCATTATTAAAAATCTATGTGAAATCCACAACAAGACAAAAACCAATTTTCTCCTCCTATACTATTACACACTCTTCTTTTGTAGAAAGTAAGTAAAACGTTAAATTCAAATTAACCCAAAGAACTACTTTCCTCTTCCAAAACTTTTACAAACTCTTTCAACAGGTTAATTTTAAATCTGTAAATCATCATCATCACCATCCCAGCCTATATGCGTCCCACTGCAGGGCACAGGCCTCCTCTCGTAATGAGAGGGCTTGGGCAGTAGTTCCCACGCAGGCCCATTGCGGATTGGGAACTCCACACACACCGTTGAATTGCTTCGCAGGTTTGTGTGCAGGTTTCCTCACGATGTTCTCCTCCACCGTAAAGCTCGTGGTAAATTTCAAAATATAATCCGCACATGAATTTCGAAAAACTCAGAGGTGCGAGCCGTCTGTAAATAAAACAAAAAAAAACATTTTCTCCTCCTAAACCACACTCTTTTTCTTAAGAAAAAAAAAAAACTCGGAACACCATCGCACTATGGCTTCCCTTGACTCCAATATAGCGCGGTGACGTAAGCCAAAACCGCAACACGTGGCTATACCTCCACTTATGCGAGAGTTTTCTTTGTTCGAATATAATAATAGAATGAGTTGCAATATTTCCCGCCCGCGAATAAGATGTGTGGCAGACGTGAAATCTCATTCCGAATAGTGCCGTGAGTGTTAAGCGTAGTGATGGGCGGCTATAGTTTGTGTCACATATATCGATGGTCTATGGTTACATGCATAATGAGACAGGTGAAATTTAGAACAGACAATAAAATAAAATTTGCGTACATTTTTTTCGGAGTCATAAGGGAGTAGTCTATTGTATCTTCACTCCAACAGACTGCTCCCTTATATTGTACCTTGTTTCCTCGCTATCAATCGTCTACTAAATCTATGTGTGTGTGAAAGAGACAGAGATTTGCACTTATTTAATACTAGCAACCGTTACCCGCGACTCAAAAATTCGGTTATCGCTATCCCGTGGGAACTGTGAAATTTTCGGGATAAAACTATCCTATGTCCTTTCCCGGGACTAAAACTATCTATATACTGAATTTCATTTAAATTGGTTCAGCGGTTTAGACGTGATGCAGTAACAAACAAACAAACAGACTTACAAACTTTTCCATTTATAATATTATATATAACTAGTGTTTGCTCGCGGCTTCGCACACGTAAGTCATTAGATCCCTATCCCGTGGGAATATCGGGATAAAAAGTAGCCTATGTGTTATCCCAGACGTCCAGCCATCCACGTACCCAATTTCACCCAAATGCGCCGATCCAGCCATTTTAGCGTGAAGGAGTAACAAACACACACACACACACAAACACACACACGCACAACCTTCGCATTTATAATATAAGTAGGATTAGTAGGACATTGTGTAATGCTGTAAATGCTAAATTTCGCGAAGAAATTATGCGCGACTAAAAAATTGTGAACTTTTGTTTATTCGAACAACTATCCGGATAAAAACTTATTTAAATAATACCTATCTCTGCCGCTAATCAAAAAATAATTTTCTGAAGCAAGTCGAAACCTCACCAACATACAAAGCAAAGCACCGAATCCCAATCACACCCCCGTAAAATCATAAATCACGTGGAACTTAAAAATTCAATTAAACCAGCAAGGTAGATAGGGCGTGCCCAATAAAATCCTTATATCGTGCTAACACGCGCACCCATAAATATCTGGGGACGAATTATTTGAAATATCGACTAATCGATATAGAGGTGCGCCACAAATCACGGCACTCGAAGAATCTCTGGCCTCAAGCCCGAACGCGTCTGTGATACATTAGGGGGGATAAAAATATTTCTCGCCGTAAGGGACCTGTTGCTACCGATATGAACGAGCGCTCGGTTAAGACGCTAGTGTTAATGCATGTGCCAATGAGGGCTATCGTTTTTTGTCTTTCTGGATGGCGCCACTGTTGCGTGAGGTTTTTAAGTGTGGCTTTCAAAGTCTGTTATTACGGGTGTGAAAACAAAGTTTAGATTAAAATCATATTTAATACATCTTAAAACCGTACCATAAAAATATCGAGCAACCACAGTCTCGCGTAGTCCCGTTTTGTTCGAAAAAAAAGAGAGGACCAAAGTTTTCGAAAGAGGAAACTGTCCCAAAACACAGACATTAATTGCCCCTTATCGCATAGGTAATTGCCATAATTAATTTCAGGTAATGCAAAATTCTAATTATAAATAAACCCGCGTAGCTCACGCAAAAACTATGAGATTTGACATTTCGGAGACCTTACGCTACACTAGCGCCTCTAGCGGCAAATTCAAACGCGATAGCCCTCATTTGCAGCGACAATTTATAGAGCCAATTTGTAGAGACGTTTAGGGATGTTAATAGTAATTATGGGGATTTGTATCTCAAAAGGAAAAAACCAAGCGCGAGTCGGACTCGTGCACTGTTTTTTTTATTATTCTACTGGATGGCAAACGAGCAAGTGGGTCTCCTGATGGTAAGAGATCACCACCGCCCATAAACATCTGCAACACCAGGGGTCTTGCAGATGCGTTGCCAACCTAGAGGCCTAAGATGGGATACCTCAAATGCCAGTAATTTCACCGGCTGTCTTACTCTCCACGCCGAAACACAACTGCTGCTTCACGACAGGATTAGCGAGCAAGATGGTGGTTGCAATCCGGGCGGGCCTTGCACAAGGTCCTACCACCTGCAAAGTTTCTAAAAACTTTTAGATAATTGTGTCTAAATTTGTCAGTTAACGTTGCGGCTGTGGATGAGAGGCGAAGGCAATGTACGTGGAACTGAGCGAGTGGCCAAATACAGGTATGTATAGGGAGATGTGGAGATCAAGAGGGGACGCCTTTGCCCAGCAGTGGGGCACTGCGGGGCTACTACGAAATTCTAAAATCGAAGTGTGTGTCATTTCGTCCCTCTGACACTTAGGGCCTGTTTCACCACTTGTCGACTAGCTTTAAGTGACGGATATCAGTGATGCCGTCTCTGCCTGTTTTGTCTGAATAAATAAAGACGGCATTACTTTTATCTTACACTTAAAGTTAGTCGACAAGTGGTGAAACAGGCCCTTATACTATTTAATACGAGAGTGGGAGGGACGGTACGATACGAATTTTGATTTTCGAATTTCAGAGTAGGCCCTCTGATACGAGTATAGGCATGTATAGTGTAGTAAAGTTACAGTAAACGGCTGTAGATACAGCCGTACAACATAAAATACACACGCAAACGTGCGCGCATACACACACACGCACTTGCACACACACGCACACACGTAGGTACTAACAAAGTTATACTTTTATAATATTAGAAGGATTATCGTGACAAACTTGTGAGCTTCAAGTGATATGCAGCTTGTCTTACCTGTAACAAGAAAAACAAATTAATTGTAACAAACAAGTATCTTCAAAAGAAATAATCTAAATACGCAATGTAATCAAATTACGCAAGTTAAAAAAAAAGTTATTTCATTTGTCCCACTCCCTGTTCTTGGATTGACTAATTCACCACTTACAGACGTTAGACAACAAGGTAATTACAGTCACTGAAAAATCATGTATATATTTTAAATAAAAATACTTAAGTTTCTGATGTAAATTTCCTTATTAATAGGTACTAGCTTGGCTGATTTCTTTGTTGACTGTACCTGTTGTTCGATTCCCAACCTGAGTACATGTTTTTTTTAATGTATGAATGCAGTTTTGTTTCTTACTAAAATCAATGACATGGTTCCTAAGAACAGATCTTCGTATATCTTATATTTTCAGACTTTCCTATTCACCGATCTAAATGAGCCACCCTGTATACTAATTTCAAGTTGACCCAACTACTAGAAGTGGGTCAAAATGTACTCATTAGATTTGACCCAACAACAATAAACATGGCGAGATATATAAAAATTTGTAAAAAAAAACATGACGTAAGTTATATCTAATAGAATTCCCGCATAAAAACAAAGCAAAAAGCTTTAAAAATCTAGCAAATCGCAAATAACATTATACTAATTATACACACACAACACAAACGTCACGCCTGTATTCCCAAATGACAGAGCACACGAAACGTTACCGCTTCGGAGCCACTTTTAGCAATTTTAAGTTTAAAGTTTGACAAAAAAGGTACAAATAGTGACTGGTTGCTAGCCTGTCGCCTACGGTATACCTTAACCTATATCCTCAGTCGCCTCTTACGACATCCACGGAAGAAATCGAGAATGGAATTATAATATTTAAATTATCCTAAACTTAAACTACATAAAAAAAAACTAAAACTGAAGTATAGGTTAAATTTGAAATTTACCACGAGCTTTGCGGTGAAGGAAAACATCGTGAGGAAACCTGCACAAACCTGCGAAGCAATTCAATGGTGTGTGTGAAGTTCCCAATCCGCACTGGGCCCGCGTGGGAACTATGGCCCAAGCCCTCTTGTTCTGAGAGGAGGCCTGTGCCCAGCAGTGAGACGTATATAGGCTGGGATGAGGATAAGGAAGTATAGGAGTCCCCTTAGGCAAGGTTCGAAGGATGCTAGCAAATGTTCTCTCTCTCTGAATAGCTAAGCTAATTCTTGTCCGAGAAAGCTGCCATGTGCTGCCACTTTTATTATTAAGATATGAAAAATCTGGTAAAAAGCTATTTATACTTAATCGTAAACATTCACAATAAATTAATAATAAAAAAGAGAATGTGGGTAATTAAGAAGAAAAAAACCGTTTGAAATTTAAAAAGGGAATACACCTTGGTTTCGGTAAACAACTCACAACTCGCGTGAGCAACTCAGTCTTTCGCTAATCGAGGCCACGCAAAATCCTTAAAATTAGGATTAAGGACTCTTTAATTATTGTAAAATGCTTTTTGTTCTTTTGCTTGAAATAAACAGCTTTAATTTTAATTTTTTTTTTTACATCATTTGCTACGGTCAGGTAAAAAATTGCTAAAGCTTAAAACAATTACTTTGTTAGGTTTCTGTTTGTCAAACATTGTGTTGTATCTTTTCTGACTTGTAAATGCACTATGTCGGTCCCTAGCTGATTGCTCCTCTCATCCATTCAAAGGTTGACTGGTACAGATCCGTTAAAGAGATAAATTCGCCTTTGTACATGTATCTCAATATTTTATGAATTATATATTTTTTATATTTTTGTAAAATAAAGAGTATACATACGTACCAAAATAGGCTGTCAGTTTCTTTAAATTCACCAAGGAAGATATCAAAATAAGCTAAAACACAGCTATGTACTTAACTTTAAAACTAATTTACTGCAATACAGTATGACGCGAGTTGGCGAAATGGCAAATATCCGCTCAACTCCGAAGGAAGCGCATAGCTACGGAAACGAACTACAAGGTGCAATTTACGGAGTCAACTACTGGCATGTTCTGTTCGGTGATATATATGGACGACTTTGTTGGTGGAATATTCCGGTAGTGCTTAGATTTTTTAGCGTAGCTATCGTAAAGTTGCGGGTGAGAAAAGAGTTCATTGATATAGTTTTTCGGGGACGCAATGTAACGCCTGATCCAACATATTATCATAAGTTATGACGTTTTATTTAATAAATAAATAAATATCACGGGACAATTCACACCAATTGACCTAGTCCCAAAGTAAGCTTAGCAAACCTTGTGTTATGGGTACTAAGAAACGGATAAATATAATTATATAGACAGATACATACTTAAATAGATAGTAAACACCCAAGACCCGAGAACAAACATTCGTATTTTTCATACAAATATCTGCCCCGACACGGGAATCGAACCCGGGACCTCAAGCTTCGTAGTCAGGTTCTCTAACCAATAGGCCATCTGGTCGTCTAAATTAATGTCTGTATTTCCTACAATACAATACAGTCGAGATCATAAACTTCGGAGCACATATTTGATCAAAAATATGTGAATACGACTCTATTGTTAACGGCGGAGAAGCGTGTTCAGATAATTTTGAAAAAATTTTTGCTCAGAAGTTTACGAACTTGACTATACAAGATTAACTCTTTATTGAACACCAACCCATAGTAAGCAGTACAGAAAACACTGGTAAATAGAGAGAAAAAAAACATATTTTTGGTTTTACATCAAACCTTCCCTTCTTCATTCCCTTTAATCAAAACTGATGCATTCGTTCATAACAAACACAATTTTAAATTCTGACGAATGAACAAAATGTTTTAACTCCATAAGTAATACAAAAGTGCTTAATTGCACTACACTCCTGTTTAATATAAATAATTTTGAGGCCGAAATTGGATTTAATTTCATTCCCGCTCCGTTATTAAGGTAGAATTTCAATTTATGTGCAATTTGTTTTGATACTCCATTACACTCTATGATTGATGGCAATCTTCATAATTGTGTTTGCATACATTTGCAATATCATGACTTATTTTAAAGTCGACTTTGACGTTTTAACGTACAATTTTAAAATATGAAACATCAACTGTAATTTTTGGTAGTGAATATTTTATACTTCGTGAAATCAAGCTGTTCTAGAATCCTTTTATGAAAGAAGTTATAAATTCAAAATCTTAATGTGCCCTGAATCGTAATGTAAAGTAGAAAAATAATATAATATTATATTCTATTTTATAGTTAGGTCTTGAAAGATAGATTTTATTAAACTATATGTAAGTTTTAGCCTCATTTCGGTGTCTGAAGCATTATTTTAGTCTAATTTTCTTTTAAAGTATAATAAAAACGGAGATTTTTAGGACGATGTCCAAAAAATTACTATACATACCTAGCGAAAAGGACAAAAGAATTAAGTCTAGAATCGAGTATTGTTCTTTTGTGTCGCTGTAGAACGCCAAAATGTACAGCGCATACTTTTTTTTTTCACCAAATAAGCAGCCAAAATACTGGCAGCTACAGCAACGGACACTGTAACCGACAGCGCGTTCGGAATTCGAAATTCAAAATATGAAAAAAAATTAAATTACCGATTGCCTGGCTGGTTATTTTGACAATCGATTCGTGTCAAGCGCGCAGGTACGCCCTCGGCCGTAATCCGGCGGCGCTCGGAACGACGCGCCATGCCACAAACATTAAAAAAGGGCGAAAATGACGTTTCCAATTTTCTACTGTTGCTCACGGGCAAATTCATTTTATTTGTAGGCCCGGATTTACTCGTCACCCCAGCATTGGAGCCACTAGTTCGCAATATTTCATTGCCATCAAAGGAACCTCGCGCCGGCAAACCAGAGGCTTTATTAACGAATAATTCAAACGACCTTTAAAAGGAATTTTCTTAAGAAAATTACGGAATTTACGCACTTTTTGTTTTCGCTTCTGTTTGCTAAATTAAAATTATTTTTAGTTGAGGCGTTTTCCGTGTGCCGGTGTTCTTTGCGCGTTGATGACTTCACTCTTTGAAATAAAAAAGGTCTGAGATTGTGAAGCTCAAATGGTTTTGCTAGCAAACTGGTAAATAGGAAAATAAATTCTCACCTGCAGTTGAAGTCTTTAAGGCATAATACTCTCATTTGCAGATGTAAACTTTAAGCTACTGATTTTTAACCTTAATAATATTTTAAATGGGAAAATGAGTTAGCTTGACGTTTACAGTACTGAACCTATTTGCGTGGATCATTATTATAATATCAGAATAATTAAAGCATATCTGTTACTATCCCGAAAAAATGAGTTATTCTTAAGGTAGTTTAAATGCAACTTAAAAAAGAGGGGCCACGTGAAATTAATTGGTAAAACGAAAATAATAATAAATGTGATTTTTCCTAACATTGCTTACCTAACTAAAAAACCTTCATTTATACAGCATAGCACAATACAAATACTTTACACTCAATTACATGTATACTTGGTTTGGATGGGTATTTAACTAAATGTAAACAAACTTCAGCTCCCAGATTTGGTACATTCATGGATTTTAAACATTATCTATCATTGTAATACAAACTAGACTAGTGCATTTCAATACAGCGATGTAAATGTTTAGGTAGTTAAATGCGGGTATTTCAATATTTAAGACACCAATTGACGTTGTTTGGTTAACATTTAGGTAAATACCCTATTCAAACCAAGTATAGGTATTCAGATAAAAACGCCAACATATTTGTGATTTCATTTTACCGAAGAAACTCAAGGGATCCTTGTTTTCTTTTGACTATTATTAGTTTTTAAAATTTATTTTGAAATGTTGTAAAACTGTTTGCGATTTTTTTAAATTAATATCTCAATCTAATTCTCGATCACGGTTGCTGCAATATGGCCGCAATTAAAACAATATTCGATCGCATTATTAAATCCCGTGAATTGTGTGTAATTATGATCTAAACCTTCCACTCTTATCAAGTATATAAAGTCAATACCTTTATGATGAGTAACGCAAGTTTTACGAGACGTGTGGCGTTGGGTGCTCATGCAAAATTCATACATTATCAGCCCCTCCAGCTCGAGTGCCATCACGGGATTCGTGATGCGATGTTAAATTACTTTGACTGTTAGTTATGTTTAAAAATATCTTTAGAAAGTTTTTGAATGTGGAATACACAAATTATTTCATAGACTAGGACAAATAGGTCTTTATATGGTTCTTTACTTTTATTAGCTGCATTTAATACATGTATTATATCTGCTTCAAATCAAAAATATAGAAGGTGGTAATTAAACAACTTAAAACTTGAAACTAGTTTCTTCAGAATCGAGAGTAGAATCGAATACGCTATTAAGTTTAAAATCTCTTACTGTGCCCAGTCTAAAAGTTACAAATCGTCACTACTTTGAAAAAATCTCGTATCCAAAATCAATATGTCAACAAAATTGAACCTTGCCGAAATTTTCATAAGGTCCACTCAGAAAAATTATCTACTTTGAGATACGAGTTTTTTAAAAGTAGTGACGAAATGCAGCATACGCCAATTGAATGTTTAGTAAGGTTCTCATAGTATTTAGACAATTTAATACTGGCTGTTTTCTGTCGTTTGATTTTCTTGTAAAAACGGCGAAGCGCTAAATTTGTACTTGTTAAATTATGAATGTTAGGAAATCAAGTACAATTATTGAATTAGTAAAAAAACCGACCAAGAGCGTGTCAGACACGCCCAAAATAGGGTCCCGTAGCCATTACGAAAACATTAAGTAATATCTATCTAAGGATTTCGTATTTTGTACGGAATCTTCCAAGTTTAGGTATATTTTATACCTTAGGCTGCTATTTAAGAGTAAAACTACTAATAATTCTCAAGCAAATTTAACCGTTATAGCTTTTCTTGAAAGTTTGATATACTTACTATCATCCTGATTTTTTTCAAATTTTTCCACTCACCGGTTTAGATTAACGCTTGATTTTAATGAAAATTTGCACTTTAAAGTTGAATATTTTGCCAAAAACGTCAATGAATCGATAAATCGTCTTTGCAAACTCGTAATGGTTTTAAAAGACCTATCCAACGATACCCCACACTATAGGGTTGGATGAGAGAAAAAAATCACCCTCACTACATCTATGGGAGGCACCCTAAAAAAAATTGTTGTTTTATTTTTTATTGTACCGTTTTGTCGGCATAGTTTACATATATATTCTTGCAAAATTAGAGCTTTCTAGCACTGATAGTCCCTAAGCAAAGCCGCGGACGGACGGACGGACAGACAAGACAGATATGGTGAAACTATAAGGGTTCAGTTTTTGCCATTTTGGCTCCAGAACCCTAAAAATATGAATAATATGTTATGAACTATATTCTAAATACCTTCTTCAGTAACATTTTTAAGACATCTATTTAGATTCCTTCTACTGCTGAAAACAAAATAGAAAATACGCTAACTACATAGTTGGAAGCAGTCCTTTGGAATGGTTTAATTTTTTTCTGTAGAGTTCTAAATTTTCAATGTATCGACGAGCACATTCAGGAGCTTCCAATCGGAAAGAGAATAGAGTCATTTTAGAGTTTTATAAGTTTAAACCTCACGCTCGACGGGGTCACGAAAAGCTTGTGATAACTTTGTTTTACATATAACAATACCGGCCCATAGCACCGGGCTTGCGCATTGTGAGTTCCGTACATAAACAAGTATTTCTAAGCAATTTATTGAATCAGGCGTTACTTTGCGGAGCTCCATATCAATGAACTATAAACAATTAGTTTGTTCACCCGTGACCTTAGTGCAATAGCTACGTCTATGCAATAAATGTTTGTTCGTGCAGCTCCTCCACCCCCACATTGTAAGAACACACACAAATCACACAAACCCAACTATCACCAGCACCACATACACAGAGCAAATCAACCGTTCACCACACTATTTAGCTTTTGCCCGCGGCTTCGTCCACGTGGAATTCGGTTATCGCGCGCTGTTCCCTCGGGAACTGTGCATTTTCCGGGATGAAAACCAGCCTATGTCACTCTCTGGCCCATAAACTATTTCTATGCCAAAAATCAAGTCCATCCGTCGCTCCGTTTCGACGTGAAAGACGGATAAACATACAAACACACACACTTTTGCATTTATTATTATTAGTATGGATTGCATAGGCGTAGCTATCGTTCCTTTTGATGTTTTTAATTATTAGAGTGAGTTTTTACACATTATATTCGTCGCGCTATCGTAAATTTAGTCCCCAAAGGTTCATAAACAGAGCACTCAACAAGGACATACTGTAGAAAATACCTAGGGAACTCAATATTGTTAAACAACGTTCCATGTTAAAACCGAAGTTTAAATTCATAGACAACAAAATATTTACTTACATTCAAAATTTCGCTATTGTAGGGTCCCTACTTTACCTTTTAATCGCCTTAGAGCGTGTATACATGGAAGCAAAACACGATTTATTCTTATTTCGTTCTATTCAGTGTGAAGCTTGTCTGAAACAAGTTGAAAATTATGAAAACAATGTTAACAGGGGCGCATTGTTGAGGAATTTGGGACTAATTCGTTTTGCTGGGACGTGTGCCAGCTTATATTTTTCCCATGCACCCCTTATGGGGGAGGCCTATGTCCAACAGTAGGTGTCCTATGGCTGATGTGATGAAGATGTTGACCCTGAAGGGCAAGTACCTACACCATTATGGGCGTGTGAGTATTGTCTTTATTTGTCTAAGCTATGGGTTTCCAAACTGAAGAACGCGTCCCCCTCGGGTGGAGGGGTAGAGTGGGACCTAGGTGTGTAGTGGGGGGGCATAAGCCATAAAAAGTAACTAAATAATCTTCCAACAACAACGTGTTGTTACAACTTGCCAAGCCTCGATTTGCATGGTTTGTTCACACACAAAAATCACGCCTGTATTCCCAAATCGGGTAGGCAGAGCACACGAAACGTTACCGCTTCGGAGCCACTTTTAGCAATTTTAGGTTTTAAGTTTGACAAAAGCGGTACAATAGTGACAGGTTGCTAGCCTGTCGCCTACGATATACCTTAACCATATCCTCAGTCCTAATGTAACCTAACCTTACCCGACACCACATGGTTCGTTCATAATTACATAATTATTATTAAGTTTAAAAAACTAAAAAACACGGTTTAATGGTAACTGCCTAACTGGTCCATTATCAGATCATGGAAGTTTTATGGTCAAAATTCACCAATACGGCTAGACATTTCTTCAAATCTTGCAAGTTAATTTTGAACCACTTCCAGAGGTCAGTTTTATGCGAAATTTGATATTATTATGTAAGTTGAATAACAAAATGCACAGTCTACAGTCAGCAAAAAAATTTGTATTAAAAATAATTTTATAAACATGAAAGTAATAGCCACTATTTGTAACAAGGAACACTACCCTCCACGTTTTATTCTAAGACAAAATTTCACAAAAATTCGAACCTTACTGTTATTTTGCAGCGACACAAAAACACGAGCAGAAAAACAAATTTAAAATAATATAAGGCGACCAATTTCTGTGCGACGCAAACGAGTTTGTTTACACAGCGCAGGACGAACACCATTTTCAAAAGAATTAAAATAAGAAAGCTATGTACAAATCTCAACTGAATTCTTGAGACGACAAATAAGAGCAACTGCAGTATAATTTGAGTATAGCGGCGCGGTACACAGTGTTGCAACAGTAAAAGGATTTTATATTTATTGAATCAGGCGTAACTTTGTGTAGGTCCATTAGTGAACTATACAGTGTGGTACCGGCAGCAAGGCTTTTTTTAAGGGAGGTTAAAGTATTAAATGATATTGTAACGAATAACTCACGTCTTAAACCGAGATTAGCTCGACATGTTTCGGGCTATTTCGTAGCCCTTCTTCTCAGGTCGGTACCCCCGAGTTGGAAAACAGTTTTAAATATTCGTGCTACGTCATCCGTTCGTGTGAACGTGCCTTTACGGAGCAATGGTGTTTGTGTTGTGTGCTACCCTACATTACACACATTTAGAAGAATAAAAATGCGGGTAGTTGTGGGCCGGTGTTAGTTTCGTCGGGCAGTCGCGCGAGCAGAGCGGTGGCGCGTAGTGTGCGTGTTGTGGCAGCCACCGAGTCGCGTACTCCTGAGAAAGGGCTACGAAATAGCCCGAACATGTCGAGCTAAACTCGGTTAAGACGGTAGTTTCATGTTCGAGGTTAAAGTAACGTATTTCTGTAATTTAACAATAAAATTAATTTAATTAATAAACTAAAACTCAGACTTTGTTAACTTTCTAACAAGATTATAATTGCCAGCAATATAAAGCAAAGTGACAAGTAATAATCAAAGTATCTGTCGGCTGTCATTTACACTTGTCAACTTTGCTGAACATTACTGGCAATTATAATTTTGTTAGAATGTTAACATGGTCTGAATTTTAGTTTACCTATTAATTTAATTAATAGCATGGTTAAGTAAAAGAAATACGTTACCTTAACCTAGCCTGACTGCCGGTAACACACTGTATAAATGTTCGCTTTGCTCACCCCCGACCTTACGATTGCTACGTCTATACAACAAATGTGTGTTCAATTGTTCATGCAGCTCGCTAGCTCTTATTTTTATAAGTCGCTGAACTAATGTTGTTCAGTTTGACGAGTGCGATCTATGTTTTAATTATTTGCTCGAGTTACAAGAAACACCCGGTATAAAGCGCTCTGTCGTTTTATGCGCTAAACGCTGCTTGACGCTCAGTTAATCTAATTATGTATGTATGTAAACTCTTTATTGTACAAAATAAGTAAACAAACACAGATGACAAACAATGAAATTTATGTACAAAGGCGAACTTATCAGTCAACCTTTGAGTGGATGAGAGGAGCATTGTCTTACATTACGCGATGAGCGCCCGGCAAACGCATGCATTATCTGATACAAAATTGATATGCGTCAAACGCATTAAAGACAGCGTTTACACATAAAATAACCGATCATTTAAAATAAACGCATATTGCGTACGTTTTACTTAGAAGAAAGGCTCTGCTAACCCTGAATTTTATAGACACGGCCATTCGTAGCGTAAATGTTGACACATCTATAAATTTAACGTTTTAAACTTTCGTGATTTTCACTCATAGTCAAATACCACAAACGGTAAAAACATACGAGTATTATTCACATGTATTATTTACATGTCATGTTTATAGATATATATTGTCCGAAAGGGCCGTGGTGGCCTAGTGGTTTGACCTATCGCCTCTCAAACAGAGGGTCGTGGGTTCAAACCCCGGCTCGCACCCTCTGAGTTTTTCGAAATTCATGTGCGGAATTACATTTGAAATTTACCACGAGCTTTGCGGTGAAGGAAAACATCGTGAGGAAACCTGCACAAACCAGCGAAGAAATTCAATGTGCGTGTGAAGTTCCCAATCCGCACGGGCCCGCGGGAACTATGGCCAAGCCCCTCTTGTTCTGAGAGGAGGCCTGTGCCCAGCAGTGGACGTATATAGGCTGGGATGGTGGTGGTCCGAAACAATGTAAATTGTTATGGCAATAAATATACTGAATACTGAATACACGTTACAGTGGCCGTGGTCGCGAGTGTAGACGCGGTTACTCGTGTGTTTTAGCGTGATAAGTCCCGTTTGTGGTATTTTGACACCTATAAATTTGTACGGAAGAGTCGATGCGATATCCGACAAGCATTTGTCTTTTTTTTATGTTCCTGTTTTGCTGTAGCTTACTGCTCTCGTATCCCAACTGCGGCACCATGTATACGGTAGGAGCAGTCTCTATGAATAAATTCATGCTCGCACGGCACTACAGTTCGTCTCGCTGCAGCTGCACTGCCTGCGGTTTCAATGTCTTTGATTTACTCTTATTTTGCATTTTTGTACGTAAAAAAAACCTTTTTAATGATCGGTGATTCTACATCTGATGGACTTCGAGAACCATAAATAAGTATAACAAAAGAAAAATGGAAATATTGATGTGAGGTTTTATTTTATTTTATTAGTTTAAACTATGACCTACCTGCTACGGTATTGTGTTGTATTGTGTTGTAAAGTATATAGGTAGGTACCTATTTCTATTTCTAGTACGACCTACTCTAATAAACATATTTGAAGTTATAAATTTGTTTAAAAATAATAATATATAACGCGATAAGCCCTAAGCGATATCACCACCTATTGCTTACCTTATAATTATTCTCTCTGAGTACCCGTTTCTGTATTTCTTACTATTTGTGGCGTATAATAAAGTATATACCTCGTTGAGTTTTTGACGGATTCTTGCCAATAGAGGTTTTTTCGGACCAGTGGTAGATTTTACCATTTTAAAATTTCGTGATTTTCACTTATAGTCAAAATACCACAAACAGGACACTAAATAGCATGCTTAAACACATGAGTAAAATACGGCCACTATAATTTAGTTGAAACGTCGAGTTAAACAGTACTCGTGTTCTATAGCGTGATAACACTCTAAGTTAAGTGCTTGTTATATTAAGTCTAAATTGAATAAATATATTTTTACTTTGATTTGAATCGGAAGTGATACAATCTACTCGCTCACGATAATTAAAACTATAAAAATAAAAACAGCTTCTGTCTATATCGAAAATACAAGCTGAGACATGGATGCACAGTATTTTTTTTTAAATGTATGATGACCCCGATGGTACCAAAGGAAGACCACCGCCGTTCGCAGACCGGCAGATTGCTGATTTGGGACATTTCGTGGCATACATAAAACTATATTTATTTTCTTTATTTTTTTTTTTATCCATTGTTCTTATGTTGTCAAGAATAAATTTCTTTCTTTAAAAAACATAAAAAGAGACCAGCGCTGGGAATCGAACCCAGGTCTTCAGCATTCCGTGCTGCGTGCCATACCCCTACAGTAAAAGTAACAAATTCGGAGTTGAAATAAAAAATACAAAAAGACTCCAAATAACCAATCATAGCTTCGGTTGTTATATCGTCAAGCAAAGATCGGCTCTAAGAACCTTTCCGATCCGCTACTATACCAGTATCAAGAATATTCCAGGTCTAATTGTAGCTCTACAGTAGTAATCAAGCCTTAATTGATTTGCTTTGTATCAGAATTAACAATTAATTAGTGCGTAATGGCGGACAGCGATAGTAGTAGACGGGAAGGAAATCTTATGTTGACTTACGACTTTCTTCCTTTTATCTGTAATATCCGTTTGTTTGTCTCGCAATAAGATAATTGACAAAGCATATGCATTAGGAAATCAGAAAATTTGAAAAAAATGAGGTCTTTGTACAGTCACCAGCATTAATATCTGCCACAGCGGAGCGTGCAAAATATCTGACACGTCCTTCCGGCCCTAGAAATAGAGTCGTTTCAGATATTTATGCACGCTTGTTGTGTGATATTGGTGCTGGTGACTGTACAAGTAGGTTAATAAAAAAAATTGGCAATCGCAAATGATAATCGACTTCAATGATTTTTTTAATGTTTAAAGGTTAGAATCTGTTAATCTCTTTTTGTATTTATTTCAAACAGCGCTCCTTTCATCTATAGTCAACAAAAGCAAACATTAAATTGCATTATTATTAAAAAAATAGTGCGACATTAAGTTTTTGTTTAGTAAGTAAAAAAATTTAAATACAATATTTTCCCCGATGATACTTGAATTTTCGTGGACATTATATTTCATTGAATTTATACAACAATTCAAATATTTCAAGTCGATTTGATTCCTAAATATAAGTAACATTTGACTTGCAAGATCTAGAAACATACCTATTACTTACTTATCTCACGCGTAAAAAGCAAGTACAATAAAAGCTTGTAAAAACAATTCTCAAATTTCCAAGAGCCGTAAGTACAACCGTGATTCCACTCAACGATGCAGTCGGAATATTTTCCCTGACTAAGTGTATGTATGTAGAACCTCTCGTCGCCTTTAAATCCTGACCCGATTTAAGCATGTCTTCTGACCCACTGGCTGGCATTATACAAAATCCTCTCGACGGTCATCCCGGTCACATTTATTTACGAGTTTTGACCTACAATTCTGTAAGGAATCCATGTACATGAATTATTCAATAGTTGACTGTTTTGAATATTAGTGTAACTGAACTTCATTGGGTTTCGATGTTTCTCGCTTCGGCAGACTTTATACCAAAATGAGATAACTATTGGCAAGGAGCTTAGGTATTTTCCAATATTATAATGTAGTGTAATTTTTTAAATCTTTTTCTTGGTAAGTTGAAACAAGTGTAGTGAATTCAAGCCTCGCTGGATTCTTGTAGAGCTAACAAATACAACATAAAAATGAATGCAAAAAGATGATCTATAATTATGTATCATGTATGATACAATGCCGAGAAAAGGGTCAATAACCTACTGGGCACAGGCTTGCTCTTCATTTTGCCTCTCGCCTCTTGTACAAGTACGCCTCTACCACTCGAATTCACATGTGTCAAAGTCGTACTGCCTTCTTTGTTTTTGGTCGAATTAAAATATTTAAAAACAAGAAAGAAAAGATTATTTATAATACTAAATTTTGTTTTATAAGTACCTCGCGCCCCATGAATTTATATTAATCAAACAAACACTTGATCAGTTTTTATTTGCGAATTTTCTTCGTTTATTTTGACATTAGTTTAATGAAAAACAAATGCTGCCCATTCCGTGCCCCAATTACAAATTAACCGAATGTACAGTTACATGAATTACAGCGATAATTGGCCGTCATTACAAGGCTATGGTTCGGTAGTTAGTGCGACACACCGACTTGTAATTAATTGGCTATTAGGTCCGACCTTAAGTTTTACAAATAACTTGAATGTGCCGGCTAGAGGACGTAGAAGTTTTGAACTAACACTGGATTGTAAGACTAATACCTACTAACAAAAAATATGGACAAAATGAAGTAGTCTTTTTGTTTGAACATTTTAGGTCAGTGCAAAAGCGAATCACCATTCAGCTTCGTCGTTAGACCACCACTGTTGGAGATAGGCCTCCCCCGTAGACCCCCATTTGGTTCAGTTGGAAGTGGCCTGCATCCACCGTGAACCCGCGGCTTTAACCAGGCCATCCATCAATCTCATTGGTTGACCCAATGCAGATTGAGAATTCCACACACACAACTACAAATATACGAATTATTTGCAGACATGTTTCTTGCAACCCATTCTTCTTTGTAATGATGGTTTGAAAGAATGCTACTAGAATTAAAAAAAAAATGTACATTAATTTTTGGCAATTTATAAAATGACTAGCTTTTGACCGCGACTTCGTCCGCGTGGAATAAGATTATCGCGCGCTGTTCACTCAGGAACTGTGCATTTTTCCGGGATAAAAGGTAGCCTATGTCACTCTCTGGCCCATAAAATATCTGTGTTCCAAAAATCACGTCAATCCGTCGCTCCGTTTCGTCGTGAAAGACGGACCAGCATACAAACATACAAACACACAAATACACACACTTTCACATAATATATAATATTAGTATGGATTTATTTTTAATTCGGTTTCGACCTACTAAATAATACAAAATTGAACATTGAAAAAATAGTTAAAAAAATCTCTTAAAGAATGAACCATTTATGCAAAACTCGAAATGGTCAGCTCTCGAATGAGTTCTCAAACTGACCATCTTCAACTCTACCTTTAATGATCAGTGCCTATATCGACATACAACAGTGCAACTATTGTTCGTAGCAACTAATACTGCACCTGCACGTCTAAACGACAAATTGCCAGCCTCTCGACGTCTATAACTGGAAATAACAGCCGATGGACTTGACTTTAATGCCTTCTAATGTACGTACCATATATCTTGCTTTGTCCCATTCGACGCTGAGGCGTCGCGCCGCGCCGGAATACTAATGTGTTACTTTTAAAATTTATTTCTGAAACTAGAGTGACTGGAATTAGAACATCGATAGTTTTTTTTTATATAAGTTTAGTTTTGAGAATTGCACTTGCTGCGATCCTGGCACAACTCTCGTTTCCTGTACATTCATCAATCTTTTCATGCATGCACGTCGGTTTAGAGTACTCCTGACCCGACCTTTCTTCAGAACGTCCTCGATTTGATCGTGGTACGTTCGTCTAGGCCTTCCTCTCCCAACGTTCCCATTCGCTCATCTTCATAGATCTGCCAAGTCAATACATAGATATATTATAAATTTTCATATACAAGGTTAATACGTTTTATTGATTGAAAACTTGTAATGTGTTCCAGCCTGGGAACGAACCTAGGATTCTTTGCTTGAGAGGTCATAAAGCCAAACCATCAGGCTAACACGGCGCAAAATAAGCATAACACACAAAAAACTTTAAAACGTTACAATTACATAACCTCGGCCGATTAAATAAAGCGGAAAATTTATCTTGTTCCGAATTCAAATTGCAACTTTGTTCAAAATTTAATTTAATCAAAAAGTTGTTTAAGCCAAGTTCTGGTGGTTATTATAATGAATTGACGAGAAAAGGAGACCATTAGTGGATTGCCGAATTAATATTTAATAAACAATCGATATTTAACAGTTTAAGTGCGTAGTCGTTCTGTAACAGCATTAATTTTATACGAGTAAAGTGCTCAAATGTTTTGGTTATTTAATCATGCAATCGACGGGTGATAGTAAATAAGCATGTTTTTACTTTGATGTAACATTTCAATTAGTAATTCATTTATATGTGTACGCAGGAGGTACTCAAAGTATTTTAAAATTATTTCGGAATATTTTATTCGTAACAAGTTAGAAAATACCTATAGGTAAAAGTTATTTGGGATTTTATATCGCAGTATATAAATGTTTCCGTACGTTCATAGATGTTCAAAGTGTACCGCGTCAAAGTAATGACTGAAAAGCTAGTATAATCCTATGGCTTACCTTTCTTACCTACTTATTGTTTACCTTGGAAAATCTCTATATACTTACCTGTGTTTCCTGTACTGCTTACTATGTGTTGGTGTTCAGTAAAGAGCATTGTATTGTACAGTCAACGCCATAAATAAGTGATCACTTTTGTACCTTGTCGCTTTCAGTTGGTACATAATTTCGTATGGCTATTCAAACATGACGTTAAAATGACGAGGTACAAAAGTGGTCTCTTATTTATGACGTTGACTGTACAAGTTTTCGACTAGCATTCCGATGTTAAAATTAACCTAATAACCTAACTTAACCAACAAAAAGTTGGCAAACCCCCGAATTTGTCATTTCAAAGATCAATATCTCAAAAACGGCTGAACTGATTTTGATAAAACGTATCTAAAAACTATCGCTAGAAAACCTGTATCAAATGAAAGAAACCGCATTCAAATCGGTAAACCCGTTTAAGAGCTACGCGTGCCACAAACACACAGACAGACTCTTTTTGGGTCGGGGGTTAAAAATCAATGTCCAAGCACTCGTCTAAATCCAAAATTATTTGCTCAATATCCATTCACTAGTAACACAAACATTCCTTTTATACTCTCACAAACCAATATAAATCGCAAGCGTGAAATTAAACTTTATTTGCGTAGCGTTCCATCGACGTCGATACGAATCAGCTGTTCCTATCGACAGAAACTATCGATATCCCAGCTCTAGCCCGTTGAATAAGAAGTAATGAGTTTTCTTTTGCGCTACCTGACTTTGGCTTCCAGACACCCCTACACTAAACAAGATTAAAATATTTTTTACTTTTCATTGTTTTTCTTTTGAGCTTTTCAAGTATTTGACGATTGTTGACTGAATTTCGAGCGACTTGACTTTTCTAGAATAGGTTTTTTTTTATCGTGGTAGTTCTCTTGAAAGAGCAAAATAGATGTATAGTAAC
The DNA here is from genome assembly GCF_025370935.1 of Choristoneura fumiferana. Lineage (NCBI taxonomy): Eukaryota > Metazoa > Arthropoda > Insecta > Lepidoptera > Tortricidae > Choristoneura > Choristoneura fumiferana. The sequence continues at coordinate 2,236,177 of NC_133481.1, forward strand.
GGAATTAGTAGTAAGTAAACTAAAAAGCGGATCCTTTTTTTCTTATGATTATGAACAGCTTTCTTAGCACTAGCGATCTCTAAGCTTAACCACTGAAGGATGGACAGAAGAAACAATCGTTCCTTGTAGGACTTCCCCTTGCTGCATAGTAATTTTATTATTAACTCAGGGACATTATACATCCCCTTGCTGTGTTTAAGGCTGTATATTGTTAAGCTTATGGATTTTAAACTTTCAGCCTTATTAATAAAAAACATCTAATTCGAATTTAATCCGAACTTACACTTGGACTAGTTACTCTTTGACTAAATAAGTATTAAGTCAGTTTTAAAATTAGTATTAATAAACATGGACTTGCGATATTAGTTAAACATTTTTTAAACCTCGACTATGACGTAAACAATGGCAACCCAGCGTGAGAAAAAAATAAAAGAATGAGTCATTGAATGAACGAGGCATGATCGTAGAAAAAAAAACAAGAAATGTCTTTAATCTGTGGTATGAACCCAAATCCGAAGTAGAAAGTAACCAAATATAACATGCAAATTCAAATTCAAATCATTTATTCAGTAAGTAGGCCGCAATGGTCACTTTTACACGTAATTTTTTTAAACTAGCAGCGCTTTCGGAAAGACCATCATTGCCAAGAAGAATGCGCCGCAAGAAACTTGGCAGAAAGTCATTTTTTCAACATAAAATAATTACAAATAAAATACTTAAAAACTACAGTATACAATTAAATAAATAAATAAAAATATATATTTATAAATGCGGCCGAGCATGGCGTTGTTTTGTAGTGTATCTCGCTCACTCTTGTTATAGTCACAATAGTGTAAGTGTAGTGGTAATTAGTTCTGACGCTGGCCACCAGAACATGTATATTTGCATTGCCAGCGACTCAGCGTAGATTTGTCAGCCTTTTGAAAACGGTCACTTAACATATTGTTTGTTATTACGGGAATAAAATAATACTGCAACTGAAAAAATTAGTCAAAAGCGGATGACCTCTCGCATCACCTGCTATTTCATTTTTCACCATATCAACTATGAAATTGGCAGTATCACGGCTAAATCGGTATTTAGTTTTAAATTCGTGTTTGTAAGCTCGAAAGGATTTTTGCGAACTTTGTATAATTTTTCATGCTTACCAACCACCTCCTGTTCTAATTCTTCGACATGCAAATCTTCGGCATAATAATCCATGCTATACTATGCTATATGCATGCAAAAATAGTAGTTAGGTAAATTAATTTATTACAACGAATTTCAAATAAATGCACAGGCAAACCACAACCAACAATCGTCAAACAGAAAAGTTAGGTTACTCCAATATTACTCCATCGTTAAACTAGGCATCACCAAGGATTAAGTTTTAGTCCGAGACTAAGCCTGGATTAGCTTACTCTTTCCTTACTTCATGTTTATTAATACTGGCTTTTACTAATCTCAAGTTCAACCTCGAATTAAAGTTAAATCTACTCTACTCCACGTTTATTAATAAGGCTGTTATATTTTTAGTTTAATTTCTAGTCACAGGCTCGCGACGTTGAAGTTCCCAAGACTATCCCATATACCCTAGGTACCGCTCTGCTTTCAGAGCATGACATGAGTGCGTGTGAGCTAACTTTGGGGGCGGCAGACGTGGACTGCTTCGAAATCCAAAAGCTTAATGGTTACTTGTCCTGAAATGTATATTCCAGAACTAAATTATTCTATTATTATTTTAAATTTATGACGGTGGAAGCATTCTACACTTCCACTGAACGTGATAGTAGAAAATAATAATAAATATCACGGGAAATTCACACAATTGACCCAACTAGTCCAAAGTAAGCTTAGCAAAGCTTGTGTTATGGGTACTAAGCAACGGATAAATATAATTATATAGATAAATACATACTTAAATACTCATCAAACACCCAGACCCCGACAACAAATATTCGTATTTTTTCATACAAATATCTGCCCCGACACGGAATCGAACCCGGACCCTCAAGCTCGTAGTCAGGTTCTCTAACATTAGGCCATCTGTCGTCTAAAAAGATATAGTTCAGAAAATCAAGGTACGTGGAACAACCCGAATTTAAATCAATCTACTTAATGACCGTAATAGTCTA